>NC_091789.1:64125674-64203988 GCF_029378745.1 Bos indicus
TGGTTATACACCACATTAACAAATTGAAAAACAAAAACCATATGATTATCTCAATAGATGCAGAGAAAGCCTTTGACAAAATTCAACACCCATTTATGATAAAAACTCTCCAGAAAGCAGGAATAGAAGGAACATACATCAACATAATAAAAGCTATATATGACAAACCCACAGGAAACATTATCCTCAATGGTGAAAAATTGAAAGCATTTCCTCTAAAGTCAGGAACAAGACAAGGGTGCCGCACTTTCACCTTTACTATTCAACATAGTTTTGAAGTTTTGGCCACAGCAATCAGAGCAGAAAAAGAAATAAAAGGAATCCAAATTGGAAAAGAGAAGTAAAACTCTCACTATTTGCAATGACATGATCCTCTACATAGAAAACACTAAAGACTCCACTAGAAAATTACTAGAACTAATCAATGATTATATAAAGTTGCAGGATATAAAATCAACACACAGAAATCCCTTTGCATTCCTATACACTAATAATGAGAAAACAGAAAGAGAAATTAAGGAAACAATTCATTCACCATTGCAACGAAAAGAATAAAATACTTAGGAATATATATACCTAAAGAAACTAAAGACCTATAATAAGAAAACTATAAAACACTGGTGAAAGAAAATCAAAGAGGACACTAATAGATGGAGAAATATACCATGTTCATTGATTGGAAGAATCAATATAGTGAAAAAGAGTACTACTAACCAAAGCAATTTATAGATTCAGTGCAATCCCTTATCAAGCTACCAACAGTATTCTTCACAGAGCTAGAACAAATAATTTCACAATTTGTATGGAAATACAAAAAACTCGAATAGCCAAAGCGATCTTGAGAAAGAAAAATGGAACTGAGGAATCAACCTACCTGACTTCAGGCTCTACTACAAAGCCACAGTTATCAAGACAGTATGGTACTGGCACAAAGACAGAAATATAGATCAATGGAACAAAATAGAAAGCCCAGAGATAAATCCACGCACATATGGACACCTTATCTTTGACAAAGGAGGCAAGAATATACAATGGATTAAAAGACAAACTCTTTAACAAGTGATGCTGGAAATCTGGTCAACCACTTGTAAAAGAAATGAAACTAGAACACTTTCTAACACCATATACAAAAATAACCTCAAAATGGATTAAAGATCTCAACGTAAGACCAGAAACTATAAAACTCCTAGAGGAGAACATAGGCAAAACACTCTCTGACATACATCACAGCAGGATCCTCTATGACCCTCCTCCCAGAATATTGGAAATAAAAGCAAAAATAAACAAATGGGACCTAATTAAACTTAAAAGCTTCTGCACATCAAAGAAACTATTAGCAAGTGAAAAGACAGCCTTCAGAATGAAGAAACAATAGCAAATGAAGCAAACCGACAAACAACTAATCTCAAAAATATACAAGCAACTCCTACAGCTCAACTCCAGAAAAATAAATGACCCAATCAAAAAATGGGCCAAAGATCTAAATAGACATTTCTCAAAGAAGACATACAGATGGCTAACAAACACATGAAAAGATGCTCAACATCACTCATTATCAGAGAAATGCAAATCAAAACCACTATGAGATACCATTTCACACCTCAGAATGGCTGCGATCCAAAAGTCTACAAATAATAAATGCTGGAGAGGGTGTGGAGAAAAGGAACCCTCTACACTGTTGGTGGGAATGCAAACTAGTACAGCCACTATGGAGAACAGTGTGGAGATTCCTTAAAAAACTGGAAATAGAACTGCCTTATGATCCAGCAATCCCACTGCTGGGCATACACACTGAGGAAACCAGAAGGAAAGAGACACATGTACCCCAATGTTCATCGCAGCACTGTTTATAATAGCCAGGACATGAAGCAACCTAGATGTCCATCAGCAGATGAATGGATAAGAAAGCCTGTGGTACATATACACAAAGGAGTATTACTCATGACATTAAAAAGAATACATTTGAATCAGTTCTAATGAGGTGGATGAAACTGGAGCCTATTATACAGAGTGAAGTAAGCCAGAAGGAAAAACACCAATACATATACTAACGCATATATATGGAATTTAAAAAGATGGTAACGATAACCCTGTATACGAGACAGCAAAAGAGACTGATGTATAGAAAGGCTTATGGAACTCTGTGGAGAGGGAGAGGGTGGGAAGATTTGGGAGAATGGCATTGAAACATGTGAAATGTCATGTATGAAATGAGATGCCAGTCCAGGTTCAATGCTCGATGCTGGATGCTTGGGGATGGTGCACTGGGACGACCCAGAGGGATGGTATGGGGAGGGAGGAGGGAGGAGGGTTCAGGATGGGGAACACATGAGAAATAAAGGAATATAAAAAAAAAGAAAATAGTTTTTACACAGAGGAAAACTAAGATTTTGTGTCCAGCAAATTGTTACTACAAGAAATGATAAAAGGAGTTCTTCAGGGTGAGGGAAATGATACCATATAAAAACCGGAATCTAGGAAGGAATTGAAGACTTTCAGAAATGGTAAATATCTAGTAAATGTGAAAAACTGTTTCCCCTCATAGTTTTCTTAAAAACCATATAGCTGTTTAAAGCAAAGGCTATATTGTGTTGGATGCAAAATGTATGGAGATAAAAGAATGTCTATATGTTGTAAAGTTACTTTGCTGTACAGCAAGAATTGGCTCAACATTGAAAATCCACTGTATTTCAACTAAAAAAATATTTTAAATGTATGGAGGTGTAATGTACCTGACAACTAGAGCACACAGATGGGAACTGAGGTAAATTTGACTTTAAATAGCTACAATGGTTCTATATTTTATGTGAAAAGGACAAAAGATTATCTCTAAGTAGACAATGAAAGTTAATGAAAAACTGGATATCCAAACAGAAAAAAAGTAGACCTCCATCCCTATCTCAAGTCATATCTCAAAAATTATATAAGTAGGTACATACACCTTAATGTAACAAACTTAATCGCAAATAAATCTTTTAGAAGAAAACACAGAAGTGTACCTCTATGACCTGGGGGTAGGCAACATTTTCTAGATAGGAAACAGAGGGCAATAATTCATACAATTTAAAAACTGATCAATGAAACTTCATGAAAATTAAAAACATGTTTTTTACCAAAAGATACTATTAAGAAGATACATATAAGCTGCATCTGTGTGTGTGCATGTTAAGTCACTTCAGACGTGTCCGACTGTTTGCAACTCTGTGGACTGTAGCCCTGTCAAGCTCCTCTGTCCATGGGATTCTCCAGGCGAGAATACTAGAGTGGGTTACCATTTCCTTCTCCAGGGGATCTTCCCAACCCAGGAATGAACCCATGTCTTTCTGTGGCTGCTGCATTGCAAATGGATTCTTTACCACTGAGCTGCCAAGGAAGACCATAAGCCACGTATTAGGAGAAAATATTTACAATGTATCTGATAAAGGACTATATGTGGGATATATTAAAGATGAATAATCTAATAAAACAGGCAAAAATATTTGAACATAATATTCACAAAATAAAGGTATGCGAATGGCCAATGAACACATGAATATGTAGTCAACATCATTAGTCATTAGGAAATTGTTTACTAAAATCACAATGAAAAAACAAATAAAACCACAATACCACTACACATCCACACGAATGGCTAAAATTAAATAGACTGACAACACCAAAAGTTGTCAAGAATTTGGAGCCACTGGAACTTGCATACATTTTTGGTGGGAGTGTAAAATGGTAGAACCACTTTGGAAAAGTATCTTGAAGTTATTTATAAAACTAAATGTACAGCAACCATAATATGGAAAAATTCTACTCCTCAGTATTTTCACAAGAGAAATGAAATCATTAGTCCACACAAAACCTGTATATGAATGGTCATAGCAACTTTATTCATAATACCTCCAACTGGAAATAACTCATGGGTCCAGTAGTAGGTGAAAAACTGTATAGTCATACAATGGGAATATTACTCAGCATAAAAAGGAATGAATTACTGATACACACAACAGCATGGATGAAACTTTAAAATATTATGCTGGAATGAAGGATCCTAAAACAAAAGAGTATAAACTTCATGACTCTATTTACATAAAGTTCTAGAATAGCAAAGTTAATCTATGATAAAAATACAAACAAAACGCAGGCAGGGATAAGAGGAGGAATTGAATACAGAGGGGCATGAGAACTTTCTGAAGTTTTGGTAACGTTCTATATCTTGAAAGAGGTCCAGGTTACATGTATATTACATTTTTCATTTCTCACTGGTGGTTTAATGAAGATATATGCATTTAATTTTTATGTAACTTTAATTTCAAAAAAGAATGTACCCTAAACCAATGCTGAACTCTAGTTCATGATAGGTATGCTGAAGTATTTAGGGAGAAGTGTATCGTCATCTGTAACTTATTTTGACATGCATCAAAATAATAAGATGATAAATGGATAGAGTGATAGAGATGAAGTGTGTGATATACAATATAAACTGTAGATATAGATGTTTGGTATATGGGTGTTCACTGTGAAATTCCTTTCAACTTCTTTGCTTTTAAATATTAATAAATATTAGACGACAAAATAATGGTGGTTAGATTTATCCAGGTATCCCTATCTCCCCCACATCTCTTCCTCTGTCTGATTTCTTAATGCTCAACCCATATTTAGGATCTGAATTGCCCTCATCTTATTTTTATTCCCTGCTTATGACCTTTACCCTCACACTTCTTACTCCCTAGTGTTTTCCCATAACTCATATCTCCTTCACTAACTCCATTTCAGAATATCCACAGATGAGGATGTGATCAACTTATGCACTGGACCCTTCCAAGGGCCCTAACCCCATCGGATGGAACCCTCCCAGCTCAGGCTCCAATAGCGCTCCCTGGCTCCCAGTGAAAAGGATTAGCTTTCAAGAGATACAAGCTCACAGTGCAGTAGGAAATTGCAATGGACACACAAAAGCATCCATCTTGGCCTGTACAGTTGAAGATGTCCTTGTGTGGGGCTTTTGTTTTAACCTTATATCTAGATCAAGCGGTTTGACCTCAGTTTATTTCAGAGACTGTACGGATTCAGGGTCCAGGTAGTGTCCACAGGGCCCTCCCAGACATACCATGATATGTTTGTTTAGGAACCAAGATGAAGTTCAGAGGTCTTAAAAATCCAACAGGCTGGATCACTGGCTCTCATCTTTATGTTCCTGAGTGATGGTTGTGAGTCAAGCTTAAAAGGAAATAAGTCGTCCAAAACCTCCAGAAGTGGATGCGCAGAACACCTAGTCCAGTGGTTCACACCCCTTCAGTTCAAATTCAGTTCAGTCACTCTCAGTCGTGTCCAGACTCTTTGTGACCCCAATTGACTGCAGCACGCCAGGCCTCCCTGTCCATCACTAACTCCCAGAGTTTATTCAAACTCATGTCCATTGAGTCAGGGATGCCCATCAACCATCTCATCCTCTGCTGTCCCTTTCTCCTGCCCACCTACGATCTTTCCCAGCATCAGGGTCTTTTCAAATGAGTCAGTTCTTCGCATCAGGGTGGCCAAATATTGGAGTTTCAGCTTCAGCATCAGTCCTTCTAATGAATATTCAGGGACTGATTTCCTTTAGGATGGACTGGTTGGATATCCTTGCAGTCCAAGGGGACTCTCAAGAGTCTTCTCCAGCACCACAGTTCAAAAGCATCCATTCTCTGGGAACTCAGCTTTCTTTATAGTCGCAACTCTCACGTCCAAACACGACTACTGGAAAAACCATAGCTTTGACTAGATGGACCTTTGTTGGCAAAATAATGTCTCTGCATTTTAATATACTGTCAAGGTACGTCATAGCTTTTCTTCCAAAAAGCAAGCGTCTTTTAATTTCATGGCTGCTGTCAGTCACCATCTGCAGTGATTTTTGGAGGCCCCCCAAAATGAAGTCTGTCACTGTGCCCAATGTTTCCCCATCTATTTGCCATGAAGTGATGGGACCAGGTGCCATAATCTTAGTTTTCTGAATGTTGAGTTTTATTTTTTTCTTTTTAGGGTGTTACCTTGCAGTTACAACAGAACTTTATTAAAATATCTTTTATTTTATCAAGATATACTTGTTCCATTTATTTTTTAATGTATAAAAGTTTTACAAAATTATTTTGTATTCATAAATACAAAAATTTATGTATTCATAAATGCACAAAATTTAAAGGATTTTATGTATTCATAATACATAAAATCCTTTAAATTCAGTATGTCAAGGCTGTATATTGTCACCCTGATTATTTAACTTATATGCAGAGTACATCATGAGAAACGCTGGACTGGAAGAAGCAAAAGCTGGAATCAAGATTGCCGGGAGAAATATCAATAACCTCAGATATGCAGATGACACCACCCTTATGTCAGAAAGTGAAGAGGAACTAAAAGGCCTCTTGATGAAAGTGAAAGTGGAGAGTGAAAAGTTGGCTTAAAGCTCAACATTCAAAAAACGAAGATCATGGCATCCGGTCCCATCACTTCATGGGAAATAGATGGGGAAACAGTGGAAACAGTGTCAGACTTTATTTTTTGGGGCTCCAAAATCACTGCAGATGGTGACTGCAGCCATGAAATTAAAAGACGCTTACTCCTTGGAAAGAAAGTTATGACCAACCTAGATAGCATATTGAAAAGCAGAGACATTACTTTGCCAACAAAGGTCCGTCTAGTCAAGGCTATGGTTTTTCCATTTGTCATGTATGGATGTGAGAGTTGGACTGTGAAGAAAGCTGAGCACTGAAGAATTGATGCCTTTGAACTGTGTTGTTGGAGAAGACTCTTGAGAGTCCCTTGGACTGCAAAGAGATCCTACCAGTCCATTCTGAAGGAGATCAGCCCTGGGATTTCTTTGGAAAGAATGATGCTAAAGCTGAAAACTCCAGTACTTTGGCCACCTCATGCGAAGAGTTGACCCATTGGAAAAGACTGATGCTGGGAGGGATTGGGGGCAGGAGGAGAAGGGGATGACAGAGGATGAGATGGCTGGATGGCATCACTGACTCAATGGACGTGAGTCTGAGTGAACTCCGGGAGTTGGTGATGGACAGGGAGGCCTGGCGTTCTGCGTTTCATGGGGTTGCAAAGAGTCGGACACGACTGATCGACTGAATTGGACTGAACTGATGTATTCATAAATGCATAAAATACACAAAAATTTTATGTATTCATAGATGCATGCTGCTGCTGCTGCTAAGTCGCTTCAGTCGTGTCCGACTCCGTGCAACCTCATGGACTGCAGCTCACCAGGCCCCCCTGTCCCTGGGATCTCCAGTCAAGAAAACTGGAGTGGGGTGCCATTTCCTTCTCCAATGCATGAAAGTGAAAAGTGAAAGTGAAGTTGCTCAGTCGTGTCCAACTTAGCGACCCCATGGACTACAGCCTACCAGGCTCTTCCTTCCATGGGGTTTTCCAGGCAAGAGTACTGGAGTGGGGTGCCATTGCCTTCTCCAATTCATAGATGCATAAAGTACATAAAAATTTATGTATTCATAAATGCATAAAATTTAAAGAAAATGGACACTGGAAAGGTACAGGTCTGAGTTTGAATACTGTTTCTATCACCTCCTAGGGTGAATCACCCAAGTTCACAACTTCAGTTTCTTTATCTGAACGTTGAGTTTTAAGCCAACTTTTTCTCTCTCCTCTCTCACTTTCATCAAGGGGCTCTTTAGTTCTTCTTTGCTTTCTGCCATAAGGGTGGTGTCATCTGCATATCTGAGGTTATTGATATTTCTCCCAGCAATCTTGATTCCAGCTTGTGCTTCATCCAGTCTAGCATTTCTCATGATGTACTCTGCATATAAGTTAAATAAGTAGGGTGACAACATACAGCCTTGATGTACTCCTTTCATGATTTGGAACCAGTCTGTTAGTCCATGTCCAGTTCTAATTGTTCCTTCTTGACCTGCATAAAGATTTCTCAGGAGGCAGGTAAGGTGGTCTGCTTTCCCATCTCTTTCAGAATTTTCTGGTTTGTTATGATCCACACAGTCAAAGGCTTTGGCATAGTCAATAAAACAGAAGTAGATGATTTTCTGGAAGTCTCGTTGCTTTTTCAGTGATCCAACGGATGTTGGCAATTTGATCCCTGGTTCCTCTGCCTTTTCTAAATCCAGCTTGAACATCTGGAATTTCAGTGTTTGCGTACTGTTGATGCCTGACTTGGAGAATTTTGAGCATTACTTTACTAGTGTGTGAGATGAAGTGCAGTTGTGCAGTAGTTTTGAGCATTCTTTGGTGTTGCCTTTCTTTGGGATTGGAATGAAAACTGACCTTTTCCAGTCCTGTGGCCACTGCTGAGTTTCCAAATTTGCTGGCATGTTGAGTGCAGCACTTTCACAGCATCATCTTTCAGGATTTGAAATAGCTCAACTGGAATTCTATCACCTCCACTAGTTTTGTTCATAGTGATGCTTTCTAAGGCCCACTTGACTTTGCATTCCAGGATGTCTGGCTCTAGGTCAGTGATCACACCATCGTGATTATCTCGGTCATGAAGATCTTTTTTGTATAGTTCTTTTGTGTATTCTTGCCATCTCTTCTTAATGTCTTCTGCTTCTGTTAGGTTACACATTAAAATTACCTGGGCACTGATGTTTGTAAAGGCTCCCAAAATGATTCTAGTGTGCAGGGCAAACAAGCTGGATTATCCCATTGGGATTAACTGGTATAGCCATACCCATTGTAAAGATATTGAGAAGTACTTTCAATGAAGTTGGTAAATGCCCTGAGACCTGAGTGCCCTGGACACCTCATCTCTTCCATTCCAGAGCCCCCAGACATTCCCACAATCAGTTATTAAATGGTTAGTGCCTGACCAGTAAGAGTCCTTCAGAACCCTGCTTCAGCATTTAGCCAGATTTCATTCTAAATAGTCAGTGCCCAGTACTGTACCCATTATTAAATACTTCGAATGCCACTTCTGCAGCCAGTGCTGAGAAACACTGATCTGGTCAGTTCAGATAAGCATCTGAATCTTTTATCTGTACCACACTAAATAACTAGTCTGAATACATTGCTATCTCTGTCCATGCATATAACCAGGCTTATGATCTTAAGCAAGTCATTTCCTCACCCTGAATCCCATCTGAAAAATGATAGGGTTTAACTGGGGTCATCTTTAAGCTCGTTTCCAACTCTGAATTGTGTGGCACTGTGGTTCTATGAATCACAAATTCAGCAAAGCTAAAAGCATCTCCAAGAGAAGTGAAAGCCAATTGATCTAACCTCCTGCACACTGACCCAAACCAGCCAAAGAGAACCCAGAGTGCATGCTAAATGTATATTGCTCTTCTTAGGAGATATGAATCTTCCTTAAAGCTGCACAGCTCCTCCAACCCACCAAGTTATGGCTTGGAACTTGAAGCCTGGAGGTGAATTCTCCCCAACTTGGACAAAGATGCAAATATTATTAGAGCTGATTATGAAGTTATCCAATCTGCTTTTAAAGTATGGTCCCGACACTTCCACTTGCAGCTTCTTGCAGTAGTGCCCTGCACAGAGGGTGACATACTACAAGAAGACATAATCTGTTTTACTTGTTCTATGTTTATTTGCCATCCATTTCATTGAGTGACCCCTTTGTTTGTGGATTATAGGAAGGGAAGAAGTCAGTTGGTTTTTATTGGTCCCTCCAGAAATTTAAACAGCTTCAAACTGTCCTCCCCCAGTCTATGCCTCTTTTGGCCAAGCGTGCCTTTGATTTTACAATCTCATCACAACCCTCAGTGCCAAGGCTTTTCAAGCACAGCTCACGTTATCTGGATCTTTTCACTTTTCACTTGATCTTTCCCAAGGCAATGTTGCCAAGTGGTAACTGGAACCATGTTTACATTGCCAAGTGGTAACTGGGAACCATGTTTTCAAATAATCTGAAGTGAGATGGTGAGTTGGCCATTATGTAGTTCATACAATCCTTCTGAATGGCCTGAACTATCCAGATCACTTGTCTATACTGAAAAATAAATAGTGTAGTTGCCAAATCATTTCACTTCAAGTAGTGGAGGTGTAACTATCGTCTTGCTAGTATCTCTGAAATATATATCTATAATACTGATCTATTATCCTGAGTGAGACCAACATCTCTCAAAGTGATAAGCTTTGAGACTGTTACCCTGGGAAAATTCAATGCAAAACTCAGAGCCCACATCTCCATCTCCATTCCAATTGCTCTAGCCCAATGCACCAAACACTCCCCTTGTACTGATTATTCCCCATATCCCCTAAGCCAGACACCAACAACCAAAGATGAGACTTAATTGTTCAAGGAAACAGATGATCTTTTTACCCAGTCAGACCAGAGAAGACTGCATTGAAAAGGAAGGAAGGGACTAGACACACTTATCAACCAAAAGTCTGATTGGCCTGGGCTGCTCCTTAGCCAACATTTATGAGGAGCTGGCCAGATTGGTCTGTGACCCACTTCCCCTTGCATCATCTTGAGACTCTACCATCTTCCTGAGATGAAAGTCCTCCCACAGTATGCATTTGGAATTTTCACAGTGTGCCCTTTACAAAGACCATGTGTAGCAGAGTCACTTGAAATACGTATATAAAAATGCATATCTTTGAGCCTTATCACCACCAATAGATACAAATTAAAATTGTAGAACCATTGATCTTTATTTTGATAAAATTACTTCATTTGCCTGAACGCTTATTTGCTCAATTAGCAAACGGAGCAATTGTTTCCTACTTTACAGAGCTGTTTAGAGAGCATTTTCATTTACACAATCTGTCCACTATCTTCATCGTCAGCTCAAAGGATCTAAACTTAGGGGAATCTTTCATTCTAAATTGTTTCCCCCGCATCAAATTCTCCACATATATTAGTGGTGCCACCATAACCTCCAGGATCCCAGAATCAAACCTCAAAGTCCACAGTGACAAATAGGAAGAATCATTGTTTGTTTCTGTTTTGTTGTTGTGTTGTTGCTGCTGTTTTTTGTGGTTGTTTTTTCTTCCCCTCAGAGGAGGGAGAGAGTGGTAGATCAAAGCTTGCTTTGTTATCACGCGTAGGACATTATCACAGCACAATCTCCAAGCCCTTATCAGGCATGCACTCTTTAGATGGAAATATGAAAGAGTCTGGAGAAATTCTGTAGTGAGAATCAAAACACCTTATAAGATATCAGTTGGGGCAGGGCAAGTCCCAAAAAACTCCTACATGCCTGCTAAGTCTGACTCTGTGCAACCCCATG
Organism: Bos indicus; assembly: GCF_029378745.1. Taxonomy (NCBI): domain Eukaryota; kingdom Metazoa; phylum Chordata; class Mammalia; order Artiodactyla; family Bovidae; genus Bos; species Bos indicus. The sequence continues at coordinate 64,136,870 of NC_091789.1, forward strand.
GACTATAGCTCACCAGGCTCCTCTGTCATTGGATTTTCTAGGCAAGAATACAGGAGTGGGTCGCCATGCCCTCCTCCAGGGGGTCTTCCCAATTCAGGGATCAAACCTGTGTCTCATGTCTGCTGCACTGGCAGGTGGATTCTTTACCACTAGCGCCACCAGGGAAGCCCCAAATAACTCCCACTCAGGCTCAATTTCACCCAGATCCATGACATTTCTTTTCCTATTTGGAGTCCCAGAGACCATTGGATATCTAGCTGACGTTTTTTTGCTGATATCAAAATAAGAAGGCTCCCACCTTCATTATCGGGCAAGTGCCCTTCACTATTACTAATCAACAGCTTACAAGTATGAGCAATTCTATGTGCCAGATACTGTCCTGATGCCTTTATAAGGTTTTATAACCAATAGTACAGCATCGGGATTCAGACCCAGACAGTGTGGTTGCAGTGTCCATGCTCTTAACCATCACATGTCTGCTAACCACTGGCAGTCTGCAGCGTCTAGACTGTGTGTGAAGCTGAAAGCCATCTGCCCCAAATTATCACCAAAACCTCCTTCTTCTGTCATCTCTGCCCAGATGATGAGGACATGATACTAGGGATTTGGTGAAGCCCTTAAAAAGGCTACTGTGGCTACATACATGTGTAGTAAAAGAATAAAGAAATTCATGGAAAGATAATCACCAGATTTAGGATAGAAGTAACCTCTGGAGGAAGAGAAGGGGGTGTGATTGGAAAAAGGTGCACTGGGAGCTCCAACTATGTTGATAATATTTAATTTCTTAAGCTGGTTGGTGGTTAAACAAGAAAGTACATTCAGCTTTTTTACATCTTAAATATTTCACAATACATATTTTAAAGGGACTCCTAGGGGGACTTTCCTGGCTGTTCAGTGGTTAAGACTCTGTGCTTCCACTGTAAGGGTCATGGGTTTGATTCCTGGTCAGGGAACTAAGATCCTACATGCTGAATGGTATGGCCAATAAATAAATAATAATTGTTGAATTTTTTTTTTAATAATAGTACTCCTAGGGATTGTGCTATCTTAAAAAGAGGAGAGAGATCAGCCTGCAGCACTGTGCTTACTGTACTAAGGTCTGAAGAATCTAGAAGTGGGAGTGTATCATTCTTGCTCACAAGGGAGAATCCTTCAATTTATAGTCTTTATTTCCTCTTGGCTATTCTAAATCCCTTTCAAGGTCTGGCAGTGAGCAGTACCATAATATTATGTACACACATATCCCCAAATTCTGGAACTTCATATTTCTAAACAGTATGGACCTAACAGAAGCAGAAGATATTAAGAAGAGGTGGCAAGAATACACAGAAGAGTTATATTAAGGACATCTTCATGACCCGGATAACCATGATGGTGTGATCACTCATCTTGACCCAGCCATCCTGGAGTGTGAAGTCAAGTGGGCCTTAGGAAGCATCACTACAAACAAAGTTAGTGATGGTGATGGAACTCCAGCTGAGTTATTTCAAATCTAAAAGATGATGCTGTTAAAGTGCTTCACTCAATACGCCAGCAAATTTGGAAAACTCAGCAGTGGCCACGGGACTGGAAAAGGTCAGTTCTCATTCTAATCCCAAAGAAGGGCAATGCCAAAGAATGCTCAAACTACCACACAATTGCACTCATCTCACATGTTAGCAAAGTAATGCTCAAAATTCTCCAAGCCAGGCTTCAACAGTATATGAACTGAGAACTTTCAGACATTGAAGGTGGATTTAGAAAAGGCAGACGAACCAGAGATCAAATTCCAACATCCGTTGGATCATAGAAAAAGCAAAAGAATTCCAGAAATATATCTACTTTTACTTCATTGACTACGCTAAAGCCTTTGTGTAGATTGTGACAAACTGTGGAAAATTCTGAAAGAGATGGGAATACCAGACCACCTTACCTGCCTCCTGAGAAATCTGTATGCAGGTCAAGAAGCAACAGTTAGAACTAGACATGGAACAACTGACTGGTTCCAAACTGGGGAAGGAGTACGTCAAGGCTGTATATTGTCACCCTGCATATTTAACATATATGCAGGGCACATCATGAGAAATACCAGGCTGGGTGAAGCACAAGCTGGAATCAAGATGGCTGGGAGAAATATCAGTAACTTCCAATATGCAGATGACATCACCCTTATGGTAGAAAGTGAAGAGGTACTGAAGAGCCTCTTGATGAAGGTGAAAGAGGAGAGTGAAAAAGCTGGCTTAAAACTCAACATTCAAACAAAATCATGGCATCCGGTCCCATCACTTGATGGCAAATAGATAGGCAAACAATGGAAACAGTCAAAGAGTTTATTTCTTTGGGCTCTGAAATCACTGAGGACAGTGACTGCAGCCAAGAAATTAAAACATGCTTGCTCCTTGGAAGAAAAGCTATGACAAACCTAAACAGCATATTAAAAAGCAGAGACATTACTTTGCTGACAAAGGTCTATATATTCAAAGCTATGGTTTTTCCAGTAGTCATGTATGGATATGAGAGTTGGACCTTAAAGAAATCTGAGTGCCAAAGAATTGATGCTTTTGAACTATGGTGTTGGAGAAGACTCTTGAGAGTCCCTTGGACTGCAAGGAGATAAAACCAGTCAATCCTAAAGGAAATCAACCCTGAATAATCATTGGAAGGACTGATGCTGAAACCGAAGCTCCAATCCTTTTTGTCACCTGATGAGAAAAGGTGACTCATTGGAAAAGACCCTGATGCTGGGAAAGATTGAAGGCGGGAGGAGAAGGGGACAGCAGAGGATGAGATGGTTGGATGGCATCACTGACTCAATGGATATGAATTTGAGCAAGCTCTGGAAGACAGTGAAGGACAGGGAAGCCTGGCATGGTGCAGTCCATGGAGCTGCAAATAGTCAGACATGACTGAGTGACTGAACAGCATATTTCTAAACCTATGAGGAATTGGGGCCTGTATATATTGGGAGATGAGGTAACAAGATAGGGAACCAGACAGGGTAAGGAGGGAAGAAAGACCGAAAGACTTTAATAAGCTCCAAAGATGAAGGGGAATGAAAAGAATGAAAGGAAATAAGAGCAGAAAATAAGGAGAATGATAAAGCTTAGAAACATACACAAACATAAACGGACAGAGAGACAAGGGAGAGAAAAACAAGAAATTATATAAGGAAAAGGAAAGAAGGGAGGCTGAAAGAAGTGAAGAAGATGCAAATAAGAGCAGAAAGATAATATGTAAAAAAAAAAAAAAAAAAAAAAAACTAACTGAGGGCCTACTGCGTCCATCTAGTCAAGGCTATGGTTTCTACAGTGGTCATGTATGGATGTGAGAGTTGGACTGTGAAGAAGGCTGAGCGCCGAAGAATTGATGCTTTTGAACTGTGGTGTTGGAGAAGACTCTTGAGAGTCCCTTGGACTGCAAGGAGATCCAACCAGTCCATTCTGAAGGAGATCAGTCCTGTGTGTTCTTTGGAAGGAATGATGCTAAAGCTGAAACTCCAGTACTTTGGCCAACTCATGCGAAGAGTTGACTCATTGGAAAAGACTCTGATACTGGGAGGGATAGGGGTCAGGAGGAAGAGGGGATGACAGAGGATGAGATGGCTGGATGGCATTACCGACTTGATGGAGGTGAGTTTGAGTGAACTCCAGGAGTTGGTGATGAACAGGAAAGCCTGGCATGCTGCAGTTCATGGGGTTGCAAAGAGTCGGACACGACTGAGCGACTGAACTGAACTGTGTTCCAGACACTGTGCTGAGTTCTTAATAAGCATTTTCTCATGTGACCACCCTCTTCCCCCACCAATAAGCCCAAGAGATAGGCATTAATAGGCCCAAATTCTACAGATGAGAAAAGTGAGCTTCAGAGAAATTGAGAGACTTGTCCTAGGTCATACAGCTTGATAAAATGCAGTTTTGACCCCAGATCTGAGTAACCTTAAAGGTTGAGAGCTTAACCAGTTGGCTTACTACCTCCCAACAGAAGCCATAAGAAGGAAGAAGAAAAGATGCTGGAGACAGGACCTGAAATCCTCATATGTACAGGGGATCATCAGGGAACAGATGCTCAGGAGGTGGTTGGCTGGGCCAGTGGGCCCTGAAGAGTGTTTGCCTTGTTAAAGGCAGCTGGACTCAGCTCCAGCTGATGGCCACCTTGTAGTAATGTGGGCCAGGTTTACCACATTCTCTGTTTTTCAAGTAAAGTTCAAAATCCAGATTTTTTTTTAAAAAGAAAATCTCATGATTGCTTAATGTTAACAACAACAACAACAACAAAAAAATACTAGGAAAAATAAACCACCCTGTGGGCCAAATAAAACCCAATTATGGGCAGAATTTGGCTCAACAGTCACCAATTTCAACCTCTGGATGAAGAATGGCAGATAAAAAGAAAGGAAGAAGAGAGAAATAAAGAATCAGAGAATAAGAAAGAGAGGAAAAGAGACATTAAAAAATAAAAGACATCAGGACTTCCTTGGCAGTGGTTAGGGTTCAGGCACTTTCACTGCTGAAGGCCCGAGTTCAATCCCTGGTGGGGGAAACCAAGAACCTGAAACCTGGCCACCCCCCCCAAAAAAAAAAGTCAGAAAAGAGTGAAGGATAAAATAAAGGGCAATACAAGAGGGAAGGGGAGGGGTTGTGAGAAGTCCAAGAGGTAGATGGGAAGGAGAAAGCTAGTGGAGAAAGAAGCAAAGAGCTCAGAAGAGAGAAGTAAGAGGAAGAATAGGGATGAGAAGAGAAGAAAGGCACATCGAAGAGGGTAGCCCTCACCCAGCAATTCTGGGAGGACCCAGTTGGTGCAGGGAGAGGTGGGGGTGGGAGACAGGAGACAACCCTGTCTTGGGATTGCTCTCTCCCATTGAAAGGTGGAGCTGGACACAAGATGGCAGCAGCTGCAGCATCAGTTACACGTCAGGGTGAGGCTTCTCAGGGCTGTCTGTGGGGCTAGACAGCAGGCTGAGTGGCACCCTCTACTGGTTGGGACTGCCCAGCCCATCAGAGAGCTTCTGAGGCTGAGGCCGGCTTAGAGCTTCAAGGAATAGGCCAGCCTCAGTCTGTACACACCCTTTCCTGGCATAAGCGGGGAGCTTGTGCAATAGAGCAGTAGCCATGGTAACCCTGTATGCGGCTACCCTGTTTGGATTCACAGAAGGGAGCTGAATTTTGCATCAGGACAGCCACATTCAGAAAAGATGGATCGAGTCTGTCCCAGCTCCTGGCCCCCCTCCCTCCAGAAATCCAAGGCAAAACATGGAGAGAGGAATATTGGACAGAAGAAATTCTATAGTCTCTAAGCCTTCCCCTTCTTGAGCCTCACATTACACCACCAGGGGTTTTTATTAACTCCAACACTTACTAGACCTCAAAGGTAATTCCTGCATCAAATTCCAACATTTATCTTAATACCCTCAGTTCAGTTCAGTTCAGTCGCTCAGTCATGTCCGACTCTTTGCGACCCCATGAATCGCAGCACGCCAGGCCTCCCTATCCATTACCATCTCCCGGAGTTCACTCAAACTCACGTCCATCGAGTCAGTGATGCCATCAAGCCATCTCATCCTCTGCTGTCCCCTTCTCCTCCGGCCTTCAATCTTTCCCAGCATCAGGGTCTTTTCCAATGAGTCACCTTTTCTCATCAGGTGACAAAAGGATTGGAGCTTCAGTTTCAGCATCAGTCCTTCCAATGTTTATTCAGGGTTGATTTCCTTTAGGATTGACTGGTTTTATCTCCTTGCAGTCCAAGGGACTCAAGAGTTTTCTCCAACACCATAGTTCAAAAGCATCAATTCTTCGGCGCTCAGCTTTCTTTAGAGTCCAACTCTCACATCCATACATGACCAATGGAAAAACCATAGCCTTGACTAGACGGACCTTTGTTGGCAAAGTAATGTCTCTGCTTTTCAATATGCTATCTAGGTTGGTCATAACTTTCCTTCCAAGGAGTAAGCATCTTTTAATTTCATGGCTGCAGTCACCATCTGCAGTGATTTTGGAACCCCAAAAAAATAAAGTCTGACACGGTTTCCACTGTTTCCCCATCTATTCCCCGTTAAGTGATGGGACCAGATGCCATGATCTTCGTTTTCTGAATGTTGAGCTTTAAGCCAACTTTTTCACTCTCTTCTTTCACTTTCATCAAGAGGCTTTTTAGTTCCTCTTCACTTTCTGCCATAAGGGTGGTGTCATCTGCATATCTGAGGTTATTGATATTTCTCCCGGCTATCTTGATTGCAGCTTGTGCTTCTTCCAGTCCAGCATTTCTCATGATGTACTCTACATATAAGTTAAATACACAGAGTGACAATATACAGCCTTGACGTACTCCTTTTCGTATTTGGAACCAGTCTGTTGTTCCATGTCCAGTTCTAACTGTTGCTTCCTGACCTGCATACAAATTTCTCAAGAGGCAGATCAGGTGGTCTGGTATTCCCATCTCTTTCAGAATTTTCCACAGTTTAATGTGATCCACACAGTCAAAGCCTTTGGCATAGTCAATAAAGCAGAAATAGATGTTTTTCTGGAACTCTCTTGCTTTTTCGATGATCCAGTGGATGTTGGCAATTTGGTCTCTGGTTCCTCTGCCTTTTCTAAAACCAGCTTGAACATCTGGGAGTTCAAGGTTCACGTATTGCTGAAGCCTGGCTTGGAGCATTTTAACCACTTCTTTACTAGTGTGTGAGATGAGTGCCATTGTGTTGTAGTTTGAGTATTGTTAATGCCCTACACCTCCCCAAACGATAGGTTTTGGTATCAGCTGGGGCCTCTCAGCAAGCCAAACTCACAATGGCAATTTCCAGATACTAACATTCTTCATACATGCATATGTGCTCAGTCTCTCAGTCTTGTCTGACCCTTTGTGACCACATGGGCTGTAGCCCATCGGGCTCCTCTGCCCATGGGGTTTTCCAGGTAAGAATTCTGGAGTGGGTTGCCATTTCCTACTTCAGGGGATCTTCCCAACCTAGGAATCAAACCCACGTCTCCTGTGTCTCCTGCATTGGCAGGCGGATTCTTAACCACAAGTGCCATCTGGGAAGGCCCCTCTTCATGCATAACTTATTCTAAATACCAAACCTATAGCTCAAATTGGGCTGTATTTTCAATGTTTACATAGCACATGATTACACTTTAAACTAAAAAAACATATACACATCCATTTGTTTCTATCTTCTCACTAAGAGTTAATAATGTATCTTCTGACTGATGCAAAAGTTTGGAATCTTTGCAGCTAAATAATGTCATGGGATATTTAATAGAACAGTGACTATTATGCCAATTAGCGGTTTGGCTGATGATCATGAATAACTCATAAGCTATAACAAAGTCCTAATTTAAATCTTCTGATGTGGGGAGCCACCACGGGAGATCCCACCCATTACAAAGGTCATGTGGAGAGAACCTGACAGGCAAAGGCAGATCAGGCCTTGAGGGATTCCCTGGATCTGCTCGAGCATCTACCCCAAAACCAGCATCTGTCTGTCTTACTATTTTGTGCCTTTCACCAACTCTTCTGACATTAACAGGGGGCTATCCCCGACCACCGTTCTCTGGAAAAAATCAACTTACGGCTTTAGTAAATGGGCATGATAAGAGTGTTTTAATTCAAACCCCTCTGATGGCTTTCTAGCTTGGCTGACAGGTTTATCTAGACTCTTGCAGCTGCGCATGTGATTGTTCACAGCCTCCCCACCATGAGAGACACGGGAAGCCTAAAACATTCTAAAAATATAGAGCCTTTTGAAGAGTTAAAAACTATTAGAGTAGTGCTGGTGTAGGATTTCACTGTTGAGCCAATGCTTGCTGCCAAGTGCCCATATCCCTTATCCATTGTGCACCTGGGAGTGCATTGGTTAACCTAGTTGGAATGTAGGAAAAACAAGCAGTAGCCTTGGAATTAACCACATCAGACCTTTGAGCTAATTGGTTCTTTCTTTGTTGTAACTCACTGCACTTTTGCTCCGTGAGAATGTAACTCAGTTTAGCACTTTCTTTTTTTTTTTTTTTTAGTTTAGCACTTTCTGAGGCTGACATAGATTAGAAATATGAAGAAAAAACACTTTAAGGGAAAATAAGTTTTCTGGTTGAGCAGCCTTTATCAAACAAAAGTCATAAAATGTCCACAGGCTTCCAAGACCAGAAGATAATGTACACAACATTGTTTGTGGGAAAGGTATGCAGAAAAAATCCTGGTTTCAATAAAGACAAAACAGATGTAATGTTTGGGCTGACTCTGTATGACTTTGCATCTTTCATTTCCCTCTTTGTACAAGTCAAGGTATAAAAGATCCTTTTGAAAATAAAATTATAGGCCTCACTCACTGAAGCTTGGTCTCCCCGTGCATTCTTTTTTCCTTTTCTCTCCTTTTCTCTCTCTGTTCTTCTTTCAGGATGACTCCTTGGGGCAGAGGGGCTCTCTGAGTTCACTTTTTTGCCTGGGCTTCTAAGACCCGATCAGGAAGGCACCCTGCATCTTCACCAGGGAGGGGGCATCCTGCATCCTCACCCCACCGAGAGGGTGCCTGCAGCCTCCGTGAACAGAGCAAGTTCCGTGCAAGGAGCTTTATTGGCTTTCTGTGTAAACCAAGGAAGATCAAGCCTCTTTCTCTTCCCTTTTTTGACTATCCTTTCACCTATGCCGTCATCCTGAGGGTACCCCTGGATCCTGCTGGGGCTGGACCCTGGCATTCCATGGCAGATGGCAATGTTCTACAATAGTATTTTGCTAATCACATCTTAATTGCCAGATTTATTTTAAAAATTAATTCACAGTGTAGTACAGGTAGTGGACCAGGTGATGAGACAAAAGTTTAAAGATTTAAGCTGCAGTCCATGGGGTCACAAAGAGTCAGACACGCCTTAGCAACTGAACAACAAATATGATGAATATCTTCCTTTTGTCACATGACTGAACACCATATATTGAGAAATTCACTCAGGGATAACTTCAAAAATCTAAAGTTGAAGACGTTTGTGAATTCATTGCCCAGGTTAAATGCCCTCCTTCCTTGTTCCCCATCTCCATCCTTTTGAGGGGGTTAACTACTTTTTAACACATTATTGTCCAGGAGATTTTTGCAGAAACTAATGCCTGTAGTGTTAATACATCTCAGGTCAATAATGTGTTAATAGTGGACTCTTGGAAGTAAAAGACTTCAAACATCTTGATTGGGGGCATTTTAGACGTTAGAATGGAGTTATGGGTTTTGGAGATTTAATGCCCTTCAAATGACATCACAACATGACTCACTGTTCTTACCTCCTGTCCAAATCTGAATTAAGGTGGCAGCATGATGGGGGGCTGACCCTTTTACTGATCTCTTTTTTTAAAAAATTATGAAATAATAGTAGTTTTTAAAATGAACTAGATACAGAGAACATAGGTGGTTGCCAGAAGCAAGAAGTGAGGGGTGGGCAAAATGGGTAAAGATGATTAAAAAGAACAAACTCCCAATAAATAAGTCCTGAGGATGTAATGTACAGCATGGTGGCTGTATTGCATACTGTATTGCATACTTGAAAGTTGCTAAGAGAGTAGATTTTAAAAGTTCTCATCACAAGAAAACAATTTTTGTGACTATGTATGACAATGGATGTTAACTAGACAGTGTGATCATTTTGCAATATATGCAAATATCAAATCATTATATTGCACATCTGAAACTAATATACTGTTATATGTCAATTATATACCTCAATTTAAAAATAAATACAGAATGGAAAAAATTACAAACTATGTCAAACATGCTGTTACAAATGACCAACCAATTTAGCAACTTGAAACAACCATGACTGTATGCTCATGGAATCAACAGGTCAGGAATTTAGAAAGGGCACAATGGGGAAAGTTTTCTGTGCTTCACATGTAGAAAACTTGAAGGCCGAGAGTGATTTGATGGCCAGGGGCTGGAATCATCTACAATCCTATTCACTCACATGCCTGGTGCCTGGGCCGGGAGGACTCAAAGATTAGAAGTGCCAACCAAAGGGCTTACCTGTGTCCTGTCCACATGACTGGCTACCACACTATACAGTGACTTCAAGGTAGTCAAACTTCTTACATGGTGACTCAAGGCTCCGAGAGTAAGTGTTCCAGCAAGCAAAGTGGAAATGAAAGGACCTTTTCTGATCTAGCCTCAGGACTCACATTTCGGATCTAGCCTCAGGACCCATGTAGAGTCACTCCCACAACAACCTGTGGGGTACAAAGAGTTTGCAAGAATCCAAGAGTCCTAAAAAAATCTGTATAGAATCACAAAAGAACTCAAATAGCCAAAGTGACCTTGAGAAAGAAGAACAGACTTGGAGGCATCACACATCTTGTCTTCAAACTATATTACAAAGCCACAGTAATCAAAAGAGTATGGTTCTGGCACAAAAAGAGACACATAGACCAATGGAACAGAATGAAGAGCCAAGAAATAAAATCAGACATATATGGTCAATTAATCTCTAAAGCTGAAGCTCCAACACTTTGGGAAGTGCTGACTCATTGGAAAAGACCATGATGATGGGAAAGACTGAGGGCAGGAGAGAAGGGGTAACAGAGAAGGGGTAATTGAGTCACTGACTCAATAGACATGAGTTTGAGCAAACTCCAGGAGATAGTGAAGGACAGGAAAGCTTGGTGTGCTGCAGTCCACAGGGTCACAAAGAGTCGGACATGACTTAGCAACTGAACAACAACAATGGCAAAATCTTTGACAAGGTGCCCAATAACACATAATGGGGAAAGAGTAGTCTCTGAATAAATGGTATTGGGAAAACTGTATATCCACATGCAACATAATGAAACTGGGCTTCTATTTTACATCACTCATGAAAATTAACTTGAAATGGGTTAAAGACTTGCATGCAAGACCTGAAACTATAAAACTTCCAGAAGAAAATACAAGGGAAAAGCTCCTTGATTGATCTTGACAATCATTTTTTGGATATGACACCAAAGCAGAGGCAATAAAAGCAAAAACAGACAAGTGAGACTACATCAAAATAATAAGGCTCTACACAGCAGAAGGAAACAATCAACAGAGTGAAGAAGAAATCTATGGGAGAAAATATTTCCAAACCATGTATCTGATAGGAGGATATAAGGAACTTACAACAAAATAGCAAAATCATCATCATCATCAAGTAACTTAATTGGCAGAGAACCCAAAGAGATTTTCTCAAAGAAGACATACAAATGGCCTATGGGCACACAAAAAAGTGCTCAACACCACTAATCATCAGACAAATGCAAATCAATCACCTAATACCTCACACTTTACACTGAGAAAAAACAGAGTTGGCGAGGATGTGGAGAAAAGGGAACCCGAACCCCTCCGCCCATACACTGATGGTGGGGTATAAATTGGTGCAGCCTCTATGGAAAACAGTATGGAGCTTCCTGAGAATGTTAAAAATAGAATTACCATATGATCCAGCAATCCTGGATCATTTCCTTCAGATATATACCACTTCTGGGTATTTATCTGAAGGAAAAGAAATCAGTATCTTAAATCAATGATACTCCAGTAAACATTTAAAAAAGAAAAAGAAGAGATCTTGAAGAGATAACTGTACTCCCACGTTTCTTGCAGTCTTATTCTTGATAGCTAAAATAGGGAAACAACCTATCAACAGATGAATGGATAAAGAAACAACCCACTCCAGTACTCTTGCCTGGAGAAGCCCATGGACAGAAGAGCCTGGTGGGCTATAGTCCATGGGGTGCAAAGAGTCGGACATGACTGAGTGACTCACACACACACAGAGACACACATAATTCAGCCATAAAAAATAAAACTCTGCTATTTACATGGATGAAACTAGAGAACATTATGCTAAAGTAAAATAAGCCAAACAGAGAAGGACAAATACAATTGCTGAGAGAACAGATCTTAAACATTCTCACTACACACACAGAAATATACACAGGTAAATATGTGAGGTGATAGATGTTTTAATTAACCTGATTGTGGTGGTCATTTCACAATGTGTACATACATCAAATCATCATATCCTACACTTTAAACGTATCAGATCAGATCAGTCGCTCAGTCGTGTACGACTCTTTGAGACCCCATGAATCGCAGCACGCCAGGCCTCCCTGTCCATCACCAACTCCCGGAGTTCACCCAGACTCACATCCATCGAGTCAGTGATGCCATCCAGCCATCTCATCCTCTGCTGTCCCCTTCTCCTCTTGCCCCCAATCCCTCCCAACATCAGAATCTTTTCCAATGAGTCAACTCTTCTCATGAGGTGGCCAAAGTACTGGAGTTTCAGCTTTAGCATCATTCCTTCCAAAGAAATCCCAGGGCTGATCTCCTTCAGATGGACTGGTTGGATCTCCTTGCAGTCCAAGGGACTCTCAAGAGTCTTCTCCAACACCACAGTTCAAAAGCATCAATTCTTCGGCACTCAGCCTTCTTCACAATCCAACTCTCACATCCATACATGACCACTGGAAAAACCATAGCCTTGACTAGACAGACCTTTATTGGCAAAGTAACATCTCCGCTTTTGAATATGCTATCTAGGTTGGTCATTACTTTCCTTCCAAGGAGTAAGCATCTTTTAATTTCATGGCTAGTACAATGTTATTTGTCAATTATAACCCAACAAAGCTGGGGGAAATAACCAAATGGCACAAACTTAAAATATCAACAACAACAAAAAATGCTATAAGAGGGGACAGAGTCACCCCCCATCTATAGGAAAAGTGCCAAGGATTTACATATTCTAAAACTACCACACAAGTTAAGATATAGAGAATAATATAAAAATAAAACATTAAAGTACCCATAACCCAGAATTTATGCATTAACATTCCTGCAAGTGTTCTTTCAAATGATTTTTTTAAACAAATAAAATGCCACTTTTAAAGAAACAATCCTTGGGACTTCCCTGGCAGCCCAGTGGTTAAGACTTCACTTTTCAGTGCTGGAGGTGAGTGTGGGTTTGATTCCTGGTCGGGGAGCTAAGATCCCACATGCCTCACAGCCAAAAAATCAAAACATAAGACAGAAGCAACATTGCAACAAATTCAAAAAAGACTTTTAAAACATGGTCTACATAAAAACAAAATCTTTAAAGAAAAGACTCCAGCCTATTGAGTTTACTATTCCTGTACCTGAAGACTGCTAATTGGATAGTCCATGGAATTCTCCAGGCCAGAATACTGGAATAGGTAGTCTTTCTCTTCTCCAGGGGATCTCCCCAACCCAGGAATCGAACCCATGTCTCCAGCATTGTAAGTGGATTATTTACCAGCTGAGCCACCAGGGAAACCCAATATAGAATTTTACTTTACAATAATAATAATAGGGAGCATTTGGGGAGCTCCTGATAGGTGCTAGCCATCATACTTTTATGTGGATTTCTCTCAACAACCTTATTAAGCAGGTATCACAATCATCCCCAGTTGATAGACAAAGACCCCAAGACTTAGAGAGGTAGATTGACCAACCACACAAAGTTAAGAGTTCTAGTCAATTCTACAAATATTTGTTGAGTATAGGTGGTGCAGTGGTAAAGAACCCACCTGCCACCTGCAGGAGACGTGGGCTTGATCCCTGGGTCGGGAAGATCCCCTGGAGAAGGAAATGGAAATCCACTCCAGTACTCTTGCCTGGGAAATCCCATGGACAGGGAAGTCTGGTGGGCTACAGTCCATGGGGTTGCAAAGAGTCAGACATGACTGAGCAACTGAGTACATCTACTATATACCAAGCCAGACATGGCCCCTTGCCTTATCCATATAACTTATAATCTAGTGCGAGTCAGGTCATAACAATAACAGAGAGTATAGAAAGGACTGTGAAAGAAATATATATAGCTAATGTCTTAAAGAAGTCAGGAAAACAGAGAACACAGTCAATATTTGAACCCAGGCAGCCTAATTCTAGAATCTACATGCTCTTGTACTATACGGATTCATATTTTTCTTTCAATCCTGGGTTCATTTTATGTTTTATTTTTATTTTATTATTTTTAAATATGTTGGCCACACCACACAACACGGGGGATCTAGTTTCCTGACCAGAGATTCAACCCACATCCCCTACATTGGAAGGCAGAGTCTTAACCACTGGACTGCTAGGGAAGTCCCCAAATTCGTATTTTTGAGTTTGGTTTAGGATTGAAACCTAATAAAACTAGGTCTGTGGCACATGGTATCTTTTCCTCTGACCACTGTCCTGTATGGCCTCCCCTTTGCCTTCATTTAAATTCTTCTTTCCAGCATTCATTGCTTCATGCTTATTTATTTTGCTTCTTGCCTTGGATTATTCTGGTAGAACTCTCTTGGCAGTAGGCAATCTTGTCACAGAGAGGTTCTATAAAGCAGACATGTTCAGACTATCTTTAATAAAATAAAGTGGCCTCCCCGACCACAATGAACAATGTTGAGCATATATTGAAACCTCAAATGTCCCCAAATCCGAATTCATCCATCCTGTGTCATAAAGGCATAAGGTTGCTTTTATCAGTCTGTAAAATAATAGTTGAATGATTTTCTTGGAAACTCTAAAAGCTGGGAGGGGAAATTAAGTGGTTTGGGCCCTTTGGGGATATAATTAGATCTTCCAGGACTATTTGACTAGGTTATGCTGCCCGCGGCCATGGGAGGAAAAAAAAGGTTGATATTTTCACCCACGTTGAACTCAAGCATGTAACCCACATGTTTGTGAGATTCCCCATTATATGCCAGGCTGGGGCTGCACTTTTATTACAATCAGGTTGTGCCTTTCTCTGGCAATTTAATTTTATGTCATCGAAATGGTAGGTCTTAATGAAAACATCAGACTTTTTTTTACGTTTAGAAATAATGACACAGGAAATGAGTTGGGTGCCCCTATGTGGCAAAACAAATAAATTAGAACAAAATCCAGCTATGAAATTCTTTCTTTCCTGGTCTCAGTTCTGCACCTGCTCAGTGCCTGGTTTCCTGGGGCTTAATGAGAAAGAAAGGCCGAGGTCCTGACTTCTCTTTTTGGAAGGACAAGGCTTATTTGATTTTGTTAACAGTTTTTTTTAAAATTGAGATATAATTCACATATCAAAACATGGACCCCTTTTGAAGTATACAATTTAGTGGTTTTGAGTATATTCACAGAGATGTGATAACATCACCACTATCTAATTACAGACCACTTTCACCACCCAGGAAGCAAGCCCCATACCCACCAGCAGTCACACTCCAATCTCACCTATGACCCACCCCTGGTGGCATATTTTCTGTTTCTGTAGATTGGCCTCTTATGGATATTTCATATAATGAAACCAGATCTCTTTTGCATCTTTACCTTTCTCTCTCTCTGACTCCCTGCAAATTCAGGCTCCTGGATCGCTATGATGGTCTCTAGGGCGGGGCTGAACCTGTCTGAAACAGGTTTGCTTTTCTTGTTTTCTCTGCTGAGTTAGCCCATCTGCCTTTTCTTATTCTCTCCTCCCTTCATTTAAACCTGCTTTATTTTTTATATTTTTGGCCCACGGCTTACAGGATCTTAGTTCCCCAACGAAGGGATTGAATGTGAGACCTCACCACTGAAAGCGTGGACTCCTAACCACTGGGCCATGAAAGAATACCCCAAACCTACTCTCATTTAATCCAGTATTGATTGGACACCAGGTTCTAATATATAAAACTGAGTACTTAAGAGGAGTCAAGAAAAACTGTCCTAATAGCTTTACTTGCATTAACTCTTTTGATTCAACAACCAAATGAAATCAATATTATTATTATCATTCTCATTAGTCCCATTTTATGGATGGTTCAACTGGGGTGTGGAAAGAATCAGGGCCTTACAGGCAGCGAGTCAGTGCCAGAGCTGGGATGTGCACAGCAGGAGGGGGCAGGAGGTGGGGTGATCAAAAAAAGACCTGGCTCCTGACCTCACAGAGTTGGGAGAGGAAATACATCTCACACACACACACACACACACACACACACACACAACATGCACGAGCACAGGCACAATATTGAAGCAATAGTATAAGATGGCGGTTTTCAAGTGTTAGTGTGCCTCAGAATCACCTGGAGGCTTGTGGAAACAGAAGTGGCCAGGCACACTCTCCGGAGTTCCTGCCTCAGGTTTGATGCCGCTGGGCCGGGGCCCTCCCCGGAGGACCACTGTCTGGGAGCAGAGCTGTCAGAGTTAGCATCTGGAAATGCAGCCGCTCCAAGTACGAGCAGGCACACTTAGAAAAAGCAGGAACTCTGACTGGATGTTTGTGTGGCACCATGAGTCACCTGAACATGCTGGCAAAGGGAAGAAAGACCTCAGCTCAGGCAGATTAGACCCCTCCCCTCTTACAAGTCTCCTGTGTGTCCTGGCCTCCTGCTCCTCACATGTCAAGTTTAAGCTGCACCCGAGGTCCCTCACAATATGGCTCCCACTGGCCTCCCCAGCATCACAGTCCTGAGCACTTCTCAGTCCCTTTACCGTCTAACAATCCCAAGTGGCTCTGGGTTAGCAGCCTTCCGTGGCGGTTCATGTCCTGCTGTTGTTTCCTTGGGCTGAAATATCCTCACTCATATCTCCCTCTCACTCAGAGCCTCTTGGCTCTACCAGGCCCTGGCATGAACTAACCAATGACCTTGAGCAAGTTGGTTACCTTCTCCGTACCTCAGTGTCCTCATCTGTGAATGGGGATGATAATAGGGCTATTGTAAAGATTAAATAAGGTAATGCTTATAAAACATTCAGTACAGAGCCTCAGGCAGTTCATCTCAGTCACTCAGTTGTGTCTGACTCTTTGCCACCCCATGGATTGCAGCAGGACAGGCCTCCATGTCCATCACCAACTCCTGGAGCTTACTCAAATCCATGTACATTGATTTGGTGATGCCATCCAACCCTCTCATCATCTGTTGTCACCTTCTCCTCCCGCCTTCAATCTTTCCCAGCATCAGGGTCTTTTCCAATGAGTCAGCTCTTTGCATCAGGTGGCAAAAGTATTGGAGTTTCAGCTTCAACGTCAGTCCTTCCAATGAATATTCAGGACTGATCTCCTTTAGGATGGACTGGTTGGATCTCCTTGCAGTCCACGGGACTCTCAACTCTTCTCCAACACCACAGTCCGAAAGCATCAATTCTTCGGTGCTCAGCTTTCTTTAGAATCCAACTCTCACATCCATATGTGACTACTGGAAAAACCATAGCCTTGACTAGATGGACCTTTGTTGGCAAAGTAATGTCTCTGCTTTTTAATACGCTATCTAGGTTGGTCATAACTTTCCTTCCAAGGAGTAAGCATCTTTTAATTTCATGGCTGCAGTCACCATTTGCAGTGATTTTGGAGCCCCCCAAAATAGTCTGTCACTGCTTCCACTGTTTCCCCATCTATTTGCCATGAAGTGATGGACCAGATGCCATGATCTTAGTTTTCTGAATGTTGAACTAAATGAAAGCAAAAAAAAAAAAAACACACCCAGTTGTGGATGTGACTGGCGATGGAAGCAAAGATTGATGCCATAAAGAGCAATATTGCATAGACCTGGAATGTTAGGTCCATGAATCAAGGCAAATTGGAAGTGGTCAAACAGGAGATGGCAAGAGTGAACATCGATATTTTAGGAATCAGCAAACCAAAATGGACTGGAATGGGTGAATTTAACTCAGATGACCATTATATGTACTATTGTGGGCAAGAATCCCTTAGAAGAAATGGAATAGCCATCATAGTCAACAAGAGAGTCCGAAATGCAGTACTTGGGTGCAATCTCCAAAACGACAGAATGATCTCTTTTTCCAAGGCAAGCCATCCAGTATCACAGTAATCCAAGTGTATGCCCTGACCAGTAATGCTGAACAAGCTGAAGTTGAATGGTTCTATGAAGACCTAAAGACCTTCTAGAACTAACACCTCCCAAACATGTGCTTTTCATTATCGGGGTCTGGAATGCAAAAGTAGGAAGTCAAGAAACACCTTGAGTAACAGGCAAATTTGGCCTTGGAGTACAGAATGAAGCAGGGCAAAGGCTAATAGAGTTTTGCCAAGAGAACACACTGGTCATAGCAAACACCCTCTAGAGAAGACTCTACACATGGTCATCACCAGATGGTCAATACCAAAATCAGATTAATTATATTCTTTGCAGCCAAAGGTGGTGAAGCTCTATACAGTCAGCAAAAACAAGACCAGGAGCTGACTGTGGATCAGATAATGAACTCCTATTGCCAAATTCAGACTTAAATTGAAGAAACTAGGGAAAACCACTAGACCATTCAGTTCAGCTCAGTTCAGTAGAGTCACTCAATCATGTCCGACTCTTTGCGACCCCATGAATCGCAGCATGCCAAGCCTCGCTGTCCATCACCATCTCCTGGAGTTCACTCAAACTCAAGTCCATCGAGTCAGTGATGCCATCCAGCCATCTCATCCTCTGTCATCCCCTTCTCCTCCTACCCCCAATCCCTCCCAGCATCAGAGTCTTTTCCAATGAGTCAACTCTTTGCATGAGGTGGCCAAAGTACTGGAGTTTCAGCTTCAGCATCATTCCTTCCAGAGAAATCCCAGGGCTGATCTCCTTCAGAATGGACTGGTTGGATCTCCTTGCAGTCCAAGGGACTCTCAAGAGTCTTCTCCAACACCACAGTTCAAAAGCATCAGTTCTTCGGCGCTCAGCTTTCTTCATAGTCCAACTCTCACATCCATACATGACCACTGGAAAAACCATAGCCTTGACTAGACGGACCTTTGTTGGCAAAGTAATGTCTCTGCTTTTGAATATGCTATCTAGGTTGGTCATAACTTTCCTTCCGAGGAGTAAGCGTCTTTTAATTTCATGGCTGCAATCACCATCTGCAGTGATTTTGGAGCCCCCCAAAATAAAGTCTGACACTGTTTCCACTGTTTCCCCATCTATTTCCCATGAAGTGATGGGACCAGATGCCATGGTCTTCGGTTTCTGAATGTTGAGCTTTAAGCCAACTTCTTCACTCTCCTCTTTCACTTTCATCAAGAGGCTTTTTACTTCCTCTTCACTTTCTGCCATAAGGGTGGTGTCATCTGCATATATGAGGTTATTGATATTTCTCCTGGCAATCTTGATTCCAGGTTGTGCTTCATCCAGCCCAGCGTTTCTCATGATATACTCTGCATATAAGTTAAATGAGCAGGGTGACGATATAGAGCCTTGACGTACTCCATTTCCTATTTGGAACCAGTCTGTTGTTCCATGTCCAGTTCTAACTGTTGCTTCCTGACCTGCATACAAATTTCTCAAGAGGCAGGTCAGGTGGTGTGGTATTCACATCTCTTTCAGAATTTTCCACAGTTCATTGTGATCCACACAGTCAAAGGCTTTGGCATAGTTAATAAAGCAGAAATAGATGTTTTTCTGGAATTCTCTTGATTATTCCATGATCCAGCAGATGTTGGAAATTTGATTTCTGGTTTCTCTGCCTTTTCTAAAACTAGCTTGAACATCTGGAAGTTCAAATCCCTTATGATTATACAGTGGAAGTGAGAAATAGATTTAAGGGACTAGATCTGATAGATACAGTGCCTGATGAACTATGGATGGAGGTTCATGACATTGTACAGGAGACAAGGATCAAGAGCATCCCCAAGAAAAAGAAATGCAAAAAAGCAAAATGGTTGTCTGAGGAGGCCTTACAAATAGCTGTGAATAGAAGAGAAGTGAAAGGCAAAGGGGAAAAGGAAAGATATACCCATTTGAATTCAGAGTTCCAAAAAATAGCAAGGAGGGATAAGAAAGCCTTCCTCAGCAATCAATGCACAGAAATAGAGGAAAATAATAGAATGGGAAAGACTAGAGATCTCTTCAGGAAAATTAGAGATACCAAGGGAACATTTCATGCAAAGATGGGCTCAATAAAGGAAAGAAATGGTAGGGACCTAACAGAAGCAGAAGATATTAAGAAGAGGTGGCAAGAATACACAGAAGAACTATTCAAAAAAGATCTTCACTACTCAGATAATCACGATGGTGTGATCACTCACCTAGAGCCAGGCATCTTGGAATGTGAAGTCAAGTGGGCCATAGGAAGCATCACTATGAACAAAGCTAGTGGAGGTGATGGAATTCCAGTTGAGCTATTTCAAATCCTAAAAGATGAGGCTGTGAAAGTGCTGTACTCAATATGCTAGCGAATTTGGAAAAGTCAGCAGTGGCCACAGGACTGGAAAAGGTCAGTTTTCATTCCAATCCCAAAGAAAGGCAATGCCAATGAATGCTCAAATTACTGCACAATTGCACTCATCTCATATGCTAGTAGACTAGTGCTCAAAACTCTCCAAACCAGGCTTCAACAATACGTGAACCATGAACTTCCAGATGTTTAAGCTGGATTTATAAAAGGCAGAGGAACCAGAGATCAGATTGCCAACATCCGTTGGATCATCGAAAAAGTAAGAGAGTTCCAGAAAAGCATTTACTTCTGCTTTATTGACTATGCCAAAGCTTTTGATTGTGTGGACCACAACAAACTGTGGAAAATTCTTAAAGAGATGGGAATACCAGACCACCTGACCTTCCTGCTGGGATATCTGTATGCAGGTCAGGAAACAACAGTTAGAACTGGACATGGAACAACAGACTGGTTCCAAATAGGAAAAGGAGTACATCAAGGCTGTATACTGTTACCCTGCTTATTTAAATTATATGCAGAGTAAATCATGAGAAACACTAGGCTGGATGAAGCACAAGCTGGAATCAAGATTGCGGGGAGAAATATCAATAACCTCAGATATGCAGATGACACCACCCTTATGTCCCTCTTGAGCCTCTTGATGAAAGTGAGAGGAGAGTGAAAATATTGGCTTAAAGCTCAACATTCAGAAAACTAAGATCATTGCATCCAGACCCATCACTTCATGGCAAATGGGGAAACAGTGGAAACAGTACAGAGCCTATGCATATTCAAAAAGATTATGTGTTTTCACTACTCTATTATTATTATCCATTTAACTTAACCCATCTTGGGCCTTGGCTGTGTCAGAAAGTCCTCCTTGTCACTCAGCCCATGCCTACTGACATTATTTGTGTTTCTCTCTCTTTCCTGTACTTCCTCTGTACTTAATTCATGCTTCAATTCAAATTCCTGCTCCATCACTTGTTGGCTATGTGATCCTGAGCAAGTCGCTTAACCTGTCTGAACCTAGGTTTCCTCATCTGTAAAATGAGAATAATAATAGCCTCAAAGTATCCATCGCCTAGATTATTGCAATGCACGAAGCAGCTCTTAGCATAGTGCTCAGTACTTAGTAGAGGTTGAATAAATGTTTGCCAAAGTTATTTTGAGTTGCACCGTGACATTGTGAGAAATGAAGAGATTGTGCTTTCTCAAGGTAAGATTGTGACGGTCTTATCTCAAGAGGTAGTTGGAAAGAGAACATGGTTTTATGTATCAGTTCCTGGTTGTGATATCATTGTTGCATTTCTAAACTTCACTTCTACCTACCCTGCACCTCATTCCATATTCTCTTATTGTGCCCATTAGCTCCCACCTGCTTCCTCAGCACACATCATCCTGTCGCAAGCTTCCTGCTCAGTCTGTTTCCTCTATCTCAAATCCCCTTTCCCACATTCGTCCCTGGCTATTAACTGCCCTTTCTTTACAATTCAGTTTTCAGTGTCACCTGTTCCAGAAGGACTTCCCTGAGCCTCCAGATTGAGGTGGGTACCACATTTCTGCTTACTCCATCACAGTGCTTACGATGTTATCATAGAAATTTTTTGTTCAGGGATCAATGTCCCCAATGAGACGGTGACTTTCTTCCTTTTTCTCCCCCATTGCACCATGCAGCTTGTGGGATCATAGTTCCCCAACCAGGGATCGAACCCAGGCCCCTCGGTAGTGAAGACACTTGCGACATAGTATGTGCTCAATAGGAGAAGGCAATGGCATCCCACTCCAGTACTCTTGCCTGGAAAATCCCATGGACGGAGGAGCCTGGAAGGCTGCAGTCCATGGGGTCGCTGAGGGTCGGACACAACTGAGCGACTTCACTTTCACTTTTCACTTTCATGCGTTGGAGAAGGAAATGGCAACCCATTCCAGTGTTCTTGCCTGGAGAATCCCAGGGACGGGGGAGCCTAGTGGGCTGCTGTCTATGGGGTCACACAGAATCGGACACGACTGAAGTGACTTAGCAGCAGCAGCATGTGCTCAATGAATATTTGTACTAAAACAGAGGAGACCCAGCTGTACCGGAGCCGGCTTCAGATTATTGTTCAAATGTCAACAAGTTGCGAAAAGCAAGTTACCTTTCCAGAAACTGCAGCATGGAAAACATGTAGGCATTCTTCTAGTGGGAGGAAAGATGGTTCATTTGACCTATGACTCATGAAAAACTGGCATTAAACGAAGCTGGCCTTTTCTGTCATTCAAAGCCTGGAGAACGCTGCCATCTCGTGGTGGACGTCAGAGCTGCTGGAACATGAGCTTTGTAGTTCTCAATGGGGTGCGAAGGCTGCACCTACACAAAGCACGACGGATGGCCCGTTTCTCTGAATAAGGCAGATACGTAACATGCGTTTTCACCTGAGATAGCTTGTTATTTGAGAAAAATAAAGGTGTGAGTATCTCAGTAGTCACCAAGTCTTATAAAGTTGGCTGGCTGCTGATAGGGTAGGGATTTAGGAGTCCAGATGGAACCTCTTTGGTCCCATTGCCGTATTCTGTGTCAAATAATGTACGTTATTTTTTCAAATGGAAAGTATGGTTGGCACAGAGCTACTCTTCGGCCTTACACAATCTGATTGGATACAAGAAGCAGTTAAGGAATAAGACACCATTCAACTTGACTCAGATCAGTTGACTGGATATGTGAGTGGCAAGCAAACATGTTCTTGTGGTTTAGTTGCTAAGCTGTGTCCAAGTCTTTTGTGACCCCATGGACTGCAGCCCATCAGGCTCATCTGTCCATGGGATTTCCCAGGCAAGAATACTGAAGTGGGTTGCTGTTTCCTTCTCCAGGGGATCTTCCCGACCCAGGGATGGAACCTGTGTCTCTTGCATCTCCTGCATTGGCAGGTGGATTCTTTATCATTGAGCCTTGAGAGAAGCCTCCAAGCAAACATACCCAGATGTATACAAGAGTATTTGCCATCCTCCTGAAGCTCTATGTACTTTTTCTAGGAACCCTCAAAGATTTTGGAACATATTGCCCTTAGAATCATTCTGAGTCCGTTCTAACACTGATTAGAAGCATGACAGATAATCTACCACATACCCAGCAACTGAATGCACGCTGCATTTGAAGTCAAACAGATTTGGGTTCCGTTTGCAGCTCCATCACTTGCCAGCTGTGTGACTTTGGCCAATTACTTTACCTCTCTGTGTCTCCGTTTCTTCATTTGCAAAATAAAAGTGTAAATAAGCCTTACCTCATTCGGTTTTTGTGAGGATTAAGTGAGATATACATACAAAGAATTTGAAACAGCTTTGGGCACTTTAGTAAGTGCTTGCCTTTTTAACAAATAATTTGCTATCCTGAAAACAGTGAATCAAGGAAACAAGGAAAGTCATGGACAATGTAATATATCTAATATATACACAAATTTATGTATTTATGTGTGTGTGTCAGAGAGAGAGAGAGAGACAGAGGGAAACCCATAGAGACAGACAGACAGAAAGGCCTAACCATGGTGTTAAGGAGAAATGAAAGGAAAATGTTTGTAATTAATCCATCTGTAAAGGTTCAGGTGGCACCACATTAGAAGATCTAAGGAACTAGGCAGAAACGTGCACCTTTGTGTAGAAACCCCATAGGTGCAAATTATGCTACAAATACAGACCTTTCCAGGGCATTGCATTAGTGACTCCCTTACCATGAGCAGCATTGCTGTCAGCAACTTGATCTTCAAAAATGGTAAACAACTCTTGGGAGAGTTCTGAACAAAACAAAATCCAATTTTCTTTCCATTTACACAGTAGTTGTATTCCTGGAAATTTCAAGCAAATACTCAAACCATGCAAAAAATCTTTAATGTGCAAAGCAGAGTTATGTTCTAGGCATAGATCATTATAAATAGATTTTTTTCAGCTACATGAATAACTGGGTAGGGGGTGGTGGCATTCAAAATTTAGGCAGAATCCAGGGCATTCTTCACTATATAAGACTGTCCAGCATGTTGGGGACATCCAGCCTCTGTCCACGAAATGCTAGTATATGGAACCAATCTCTACACACTCACATGCATGCAGAGCATGGAATTCAACAATGTCTTGACACAAAATTTCAAGATAGAAACTGAGTCACAGCCCTGCTGTTCATTACAGGGTGAGACTAGAAGACAGGAATCCGGGGATGGAGACTTAGTGTTGGACGGGAAATGGAAAAGGGTCTTATAAGCTATAGAGTCAACTGAGTCATGTGTCTGGGTGAAGCATGCATGGGGAGAGGGTAGAGTGTGGCCTTCAGGGGGATGGGGTAGTGGGAAGGCAGTTATCTAAACACTGAAGATTAAAGAAAGGCTGAGAGTCATGGAGAGGTTGGCAGCCAGGGTCAGAGCCCAAGCGAAAATTAAAGTTCTAGAAAGGCAGCAAATCAGGAGGCATGAAGACAGACAATAATCAGGGTTGAAATAGCAGGCAGAACAAGGGAAGAGGGTCTGAGCATAGGCTGATTGCCTTTCATCCAACCAGTTAAAAGCACAGACATGTAGTCAGAAGGACCTGGGTTCAAATCCAACCCTGCTACTCGCTCTGTGACTTTGGGAAAGTTTCTTCAGGTCTCAGAACCTCACATTCCCTCCTCAGTAAAGTGAGCACAGTGATCAGTGTCTGCCTGCTCTGCCCATGATGCATGCGCCATGGATGACTGCTGTTATAACTACCTTCCCTGCCCACCTGCTCTTCCTTCTGTACCCGCATCTCAGTGAGTGGCAATACCATTCACCTGCCCAGTCACTCAGGCCTTGAAGGAGCCTCTACTTCCTCATGCCTCACAATACTGCTGATTTTTCCTTGGAAGTTCCTCTTGTATCTGCTGCCTCTCCTTCTTCCCTGTGCGTGCTAAGTCGCTTCAGTCCTATCCGACTCTTTTGTGACCCTATGGACTATATCCTGCCAGGCTGCTCTGTCCACGGGGATTCTCCAGGCAAGAATACTGGAGTGGGTTGCCATTTCCTTCTCCAGGGGATCTTCCCAACCCAGGGATAGAACTTGTGTCTCCTGAGGCTCTTGTTTGCAGGCGGATTCTTTACCGCTGATCCGACTGTAAAGTGAAAATACCTCAGCCATATTAGTGAACAAGAAATGTCACAGCCATCAGCGATTTCTGGCCTCCAAATGTGAATGAGGGCTTCCAAAACTGCAAACCAGGGGATGCTGCTGCCCCCACCGTGATTGCTGAGGAACTGGGGGTGCAAGAAGCAAGGTGAACAAGTACACAGGATTGCCCCCGAAGGCTGAGCTGCATGTGAAGGGAGTGAATCCAGCGAGCCCAGAGGCTTGCATCCGCCCTTACACATGTATACCTGTGGTGGATTCATTTTGATATTTGGCAAAACTAATACAATTATGTAAAGTTTAAAAATAAAATAAAATTTAAAAAAAAAGAATGCTAAATTCCTTAACTTGATACCTGATCTTTGATGATCAGACTGCCTGCTCTCCTTGTCCCAAACTTGTATATAGCCTGACTTCCCCTCCTGCAAACTCCTCTGAGCAGTTTTGTCAGAGCTACTGAGATGCTGTCTCCCAGGCTTGGAGTCCTAAACATTCCCACCAAATAAAATAACTCTCTACTTTCAGGTTGTGACTGTATTTTTTAGTCGACAGTTTTACTGCCAGGAAAATAATGGCCAGATATGATTGCGAGTTCAGCCCATCACCATCACTCACCTGTGTTTGGATCCCATCCTGGGAGCTTGGCTACACCTGATGGAGGGGAGGGACTACCAGTTCTGGAACTCGGCTTGGACGTAGTCTTGGTGGGGATAGGCAGGACAATTATTCAGAATGGTTGGGAATAAATAGAACGCAAGGGGGCGCTGTGGACTAGAACTTAAAAGGGAAGCCAAGGGAATTGTCACAAGAATGGCACAGGATAGTGAATGAGCCCTCAGGATGTGGAGCCAGGCTTCTTGGGTCTGAATTCTGACTCTGTCTCTTCCTAGCTGTTGAACCTCAGGTGATTTATTTTACCTCTCTGTGCCTCAGTTTCCTCATCTCTAAAATGGAAATTAAAACATTACTTCTGTCAGACAGTTGTGGTAAAGATAAAACGATTTATTATATGTGAAGGGCTAAGAAAGGTGCCTGGCACACAGTCATTGCGAAAAATATTTGTTAAAATATTTAAAAATTTTAGGGACTTCTCCAGTGGCCCAGTAGATAAGAATCTGCCTGCCAATGCAGGAGACGTGGGTTCGGTCCCTGGTCTGGGAGGATTCTACTTGCACAGAGCAGATAAGCCTGTGCATGACAACTACTGAGCCCACACACCTAGAGCCTATAATCTGCAACAAGGGAGGAAACTATAATGAAAAGCACGTGCACCGCAGTAAAGAGTGGCCCCTGCTTGCTGCAACTAGAGAAAGCCCACATGTAGCAAAGAAAACCCAGCACTACCAACATTTGAATTATAGGGGTCCCAGAAGAAGAGAAAAAGAAAGGGTATGAGAAAATTTTTGAAGAGATTATAGCGATCTTTCTCATCCTTCAGACTTTGAACATATGATTCATGTGGGGTTTGATGCAGTCACTGGGGAACTAATTGTAAGTAAGCTTCTTATTTTGTTTCATAACACATGAAACATTTTTTTTTTCTTTGTGAAAATAGGTTTCAAAGAAGAATTGCCATGTCCCAAAATGTCAGACTTGATATCTTTGGTGATTTCAAGGAAGATGGACTTTGCCTAGACTATCACAGAATGAACTAGAGAGTGGCAAGAGAATTGGCAAAATTATTTTGTTCATCGTGGCAAAAATGTCTAATTGTGGTTAGCCTTCAACTTAATTCAGTTCAGTTGCTCAGTCGTGCCGAACTCTTTGCTACCCCATGGACTGCAGAACACCAGGCGTCCCTGTCCATCACCAACTCCCAGAGTTTACTCAAACTCATGTCCATTGAGTCCGTGATGCCATCTAACCATTTCATCCTCGGTCATCCCCTTCTCCTCCCGCCTTCAATCTTTCCCAGCATCAGGGTCTTTTCTAATGAGTCAGCTCTTTGCATCAGGTGACCAAAGGATTGGAGTTTCAGCTTCAACATCAGTCCTTCCAATGAATATTCAGGACTGATTTCCTTTAGGGTGGACTGGTTGGATCTCCTTGCAGTCCAAGGGACTCTCAAGAGTCTTCTCCAATACCACAGTTCAAAAGCATCAATTCTTTGGCTTTCTTTATAGTCCAACTCTCACATCCATACATGACTACTAGAAAAACCATAGCCTTGACTAAACGGACCTTTGTTGGCAAAGACTTCTTGGGATTCTGGACGGTTAACATCCGCCTGAGAATGTACGCTGGTTGTACACCCAGAAAACCAAGTGACAGGGACAGGGGAGGCCATAAGTTGCAGCGACCATGCTCGCCAAACACCTGGTAACCTGAGCTGCTCAGACCTGGGAAGGACACAAAACGTAGGCCCAACCGAGTCTGCGCCTTTGAAGAATACCCGAGTACCTGAACCTAAGTGGCTTAGACCTGGAAAGTGCATACAACCCAGGGCCGGCCTCAGACAGTTCCCTGCAGAGCAACCTAGAGCCTAAGCAGTGTAGACAGGGAAAGCACACACGCTGTGAGCGGGGGCATAGCCAGTGTGGCTGAGACACTGGGAGCATGTGCCGGTGTTATTCGTTTGCAGCGTCCCTCCCTCCCCACAGCACGACTGAATAAGTGAGCCTGAAAAAGTGTCCACCACCGCCGCCTTGTGTCAGAGTGGAAGTTAGACACTGAAGAGACCAGCAAACAGAAGAAGCTAAAACAGAGGGAACCTCGTGGAAATGACAGGTGCAATTAAAACCCTGTAGTTAGTACAGACTACATAGGAAGGGGCCTATAGCTCTTGAGAAATATAAGCTGCATCAAGGAACTATTTGAAAATGAACTGATCCCACACTGCCCACAACAAACCAGAGAAAGTCCTAGATATATTTTTACTATCATTGTTTAATTTTTTAATTTTTTAATTTTTAAGTCCTATATTACTCCTTTAATTTTCATTTTTATAACCTCCTATTACTTTGCAAAAAAAAGAGAGACCCTATTTTTTAAAGCAAACTTCATATATATATATATATATATATATATATATATTATAATTCTTGTGACTTTGTTTTCTTTTTTTTTCTTTAATATTGTATTTTTGAAAAACCAACCTCTACTCTAGATTTTTAATCTTTGCTTTTTTGTATTTGTTATCAATTTTGTACCTTTAAGAACCCAATCTTCATTACCCATTTTTACTTGGGAGCGAGATCCCTGGCCTGATTGCTCTCTCCGCCTTTGGACTCTCCTTTTTCTCTACCAGGTCTCCTCTATCTCCTCCCTTCCCCTTCTCTTCTCTACCCAATTCTGTGAATCTCTTTGTGTGTTCTGGAGTGTCCCTAAGTGTGGAGAACACTTAGGGAACTGATTACTGAATGACTCTGTCTCTCTCCTTTTGATTCCCCCCTTTTATCCTCCTGGTCACCTCTGTCTCCTTCCTCCTCTTTTCTTCTCTGTGTAACTCCGTGAAGATCTCTGAGGGATACAGACTGTGGAGAGCACATAGGGAAGTGATTACTGGCTAGCTTGCTCTCTCCGCTTTTGATCCCACCTCATCTCATCCGGATGACCTCTGTCTCCCTCCTACCTCTTCTCTTCTCCATGTAACTCTGTGTACCTCTCCAGGTGTCCCTCACTGTGGAGAAAATTTTCATCATTAACCTAGATGTTTTATCAATGGTGCTGTATAGATGGAGAAGTCTGGAGGCTACTGTAAAAATAAGACTGAAAACCAGAAGCAGGAGGCTTAAGTAAAAATCCTGAGAACCCCAGAGAACTCCTGACTCCAGGGAACATTAATCGACAGGAGCTCATCAAACACCTCCATACCTACACTGAAACCAAGCACCACCCAAGGGCCAACAAGTTCCAGAGAAAGACATACCATGCAAATTCTCCAGCAACACAGGAACATAGCCCTGAGCTTCAATATACACGCTGCCCAAAGTCACTCCAAACCCATTGACATCTCATAACTCATTACTGGACACTTAATTGCACTCCAGAGAGAGGAAATCCAGCTCCACCCACCAGAACACCGACACAAGCTTCCCTAACCAGGAAACCTTGACAAGCCACCCATACAACCCCACCCACAGTGAGGAAACTCCACAATAAAGAGAACGCCACAAACTGCCAGAATACAGAAAGGCCACCCCAAACACAGCAGTATAAGCAAGATGAAGAGACAGAGGAATACCCAGCAGGTAAAGGAACAGGATAAATGCCCACCAAACCAAACCAAAGAGGAAGAGATGGAGAATCTACCTGATAAAGAATTCTGAATAATGATAGTGAAAATGATACAAAATCTTGAAAACAAAATGGAATCACAGAAAAACAGCCTGGAGACAAGAATTGAGAAGATTCAAGAAAGGTTTAACAAGGACCTAGAAGAAATAAAAAAGAGTCAATATATAATGAATAATGCAATGAATGATATTAAAAACACTCTAGAGGGAACGAACAGGAGAATAACAGAGGTAGAAGATAGGATTAGTGAGGTAGAAGATAGAATGGTAGAAATAAATGAATCAGAGAGGAAAAAAGAAAAATGAATTAAAAGAAATGAGGACAATCTCAGAGGCCTCTGGGAAAATGTTAAATGCCCCAACATTCGAATCATAAGAGTCCCAGAAGAAGAAGACAAAAAGAAAGACCATGAGAAAATACTTGAAGAGATAATAGCTGAAAACTTCCCTAAAATGGGGAAGGAAATAATCACCCAAGTCCAAGAAACCCAAGAGTCCCAAACAGGATAAGCCCAAGGCGAAACACCCCAAGACACATATTAATCAAATTAACAAAGATCAAACACAAAGAACAAATATTAAAAACAGCAAAGGAAAAACAACAAATAACACACAAGGGGATTCCCATATGATAACAGCTGATCTTTCTTTAATAGAAACTCTTCAGGGTAGGAGGGAATGGCAGGACATAGTTAAAGTGATGAAAGAAAATAACCCACAGCCCACATTACTGTTCCCAGCAAGGATCTCATTCAAATATGAAGGAGAAATCAAAATCTTTACAGACAAGAAAAAGCTGAGAGAATTCAGCACCACCAAACCAGCTCTCAAACAAATGCTAAAGGATCTTCTCTAGACAGGAAACACAACAAGGGTGTATAAACTCAAACCCAAAACAATAAAGTAAATGGCAACGGGATCATTAGTTCAGTTCAGTCACTTAGTGGTGTCCGACTCTTTGTGAGCCCATGAATCGCAGCACACCAGGCCTCTCTGTCCATCACCAACTCCCGGAGTTCACTGAGACTCACGTCCATCGAGTCAGTGATGCCATCCAGCCATCTCATAGGGACACAGTCCACCTCACCTCCGTAGGTTGCCCTTCAACACTGTGTTGATCTCTGGCCTGCTATGCGGGCAGCTTAGATTCTAATCTGGTCCTACTCCTGTGTCTGCTTGCTTCCAATGTCCACAGCTGTCAGAACTAGCACATTTTCTTATGTAGGAGCTCTCAGGGTCCTTTTATATATTCCGTAGACAGAGAATCTGCCTAGTTGATTGTGTGGATTTAATCTGCAGCTTGTACAGCTGATGGGATGGTTTTGGGTCTTCCTTAGCCACACTGCCCCTGGGTTTCAATTGTGGTTTTATTTCCACCTCTGCAGGTGGGTCGTCCACTGCACTTTACTCCTGAGGCTGCACTGGAGGACTTGGGTCTGCCCCAGTGAGGGCCAGGTATGGAGGTGGTGCAGCTGCTTGGGTCACAGGGGTTCTGGCAGCACCAGATACTCAGGGGAGTTGGCAGCTAGGGCAGCAGGAGGTATAGTACTCTAGAAGACTATGGGGAACCAGTATTGGCCAATACACTCCAGTATTCTTGCCTGGAGAACCCCACTGACAGAGAAACCTGGCAGGCCACAGCCCACAGGGTCTCAAAGAGGTGGACACAACCAAAGTGACACCGTGTGCATAGATGCAGAGCCTGTGGAAGCTCTGCCCCAGTGAGGGTTGAACATGAAGGTGATGCAGCTGCTTGGGTCACGGGGACCCTGATGACACCAAATCTGCAGGGACACAGACTGCCTCAGCCACGGGAGTTATGGCCCTATCAGAGTTTGTTTTTGTTTGTTTGTTTGTTTGTTGAGCCTCTGGTAGCTAGCAATCAGAAGGCCTCTTTGGCTAGTCTTTCTCCATAGCTCTGCGGGTTCAGGCATTTAGACAGTTCCTTTGCCTGGGGTCCTTCTCTGTTGTTCCGTGTCAGGCACATAGAGGACCCCCTCCTGCCCCCACTGGGGTCCTACTCTGTGGATCGGCGCGTCAGGCATTTAAAGGGGCATCCTGGGTGGGGTCCTACTTTGTAGATCTGAATGTCAGGCACATAGAGGGTCCCCGCCCCCCTGCTGGGGTCCTACTCTGTGGATCAGCGTGTCAGGCACTTAAAGGGGCACCCTGAGTGGGGTACTACTCTGTACTTCGGTGGGTGATAGGCCAGCCTTGCTATTGTTCAGCTGAACAAGAGGAACTCTCATTCATTGTTAATGGGGATGCAAAATGGTACAGTCATTTTGGAAGCAATGTCTTACTTAGCTAAACACTGTCATACCCTATGAACTAGCAATTTTGCTCCTAGATAGTTCACCAAATAATTTGAAAGCTAATGCCCACACAAAAACATGCACATGAGTTCTCCAGGCCAGAATACTGGAGTGGGTAGCCTTTTCCTTCTCCAGGGGATCTTCCCAAGCCAGGGATCAAACGCAGGTCTCTCAGTCTGGAAAACACTGCATGATACCAATTATACCACATTCTGGAAAAGGTAAAACTGTAGCGCGAATAAAAAATATCAGAGGCTTTTTTCCTTTTGCTTCAAAATACTTTTATTAGTTTGGATGCAGTTTGTCAACACTCAACTATTCTTCTTCTTTGATGCGAAAATCCACTTCATCGGGGGCTCGGGTGTCCCATATCTCATATATCGTAATGTTATTCCATCCGTCAGCAAGAACCTGGATATTGGGACATTGGCGTTGATCACCGGTTGCAGCAGTGAGTTTCAGACTCCGGACCCTGGACACAAGGTTCACCAGTGTCGTCTCGACCTGGGTTAAGGCACCGCACATAGAGTCTTTGTAGGGGGAAGCCCTTATCTTCTTTCTTCCTGGAGAGCCAGATGAACAGCCCTGACGGCCAGGAGGAGTACCCGCATTACTTTTGTCATCGCCTCCAGGAAACTTCAGGATCACCAAAAACATGAGGAAGATTAACAGGCAGTGGGACTTGCTCCCAAACCAGCCTGGGACATGCTCTGGTTGATTCTGCCGAACGCGGAAGTGCCTTCCACTGGGCACTATCCACGGCAGTTCTTCGGCTTCATCTCTCAGAACATAAAACACATAGGCAAAGACAAACGAGATAAACGTAGGCCAAAAAAATAACCATATTACAGAGCGCATCGTGAGCTGAGACCAAGTGGCTCCTGGTGCGCTGGTCTGCGCTGGCACCTGGAGACTGAGGACCAGGCAGGGCTGGGCCCTTGGTGACATCACAGAGGGCCCCACCCCCACCAGAACCCATGTGGCCAGGGTATGACTTCAGGGCAGAGGGTAAGGAGGCCTGCAGGGGTCAACCGGGAGTAGGGTTTAGAGGGACATGGGGACATTTCCAGTGGGCAATTGAAAATGAGGCGAGGAGTGACAGAGTGCCATCCCCATGCCAGTGTATTCTTTCTGAACCTGGTGTTCTACTGGGAGGGTGGGTCCATCTTCTATTTTTATTTTTCCATTTGTTGAATCCAGACACTGTGGTGAGCAGAGCAGAACCAGGGGCATGTGCCCCTGTGGAGCAGACAGCCAAGTGGGAAAGAAAGATATTAAACCAGAGGCCACAAACTAGGAGCCACTGATGTTTTGTGCGGCCTACCACTGTCCTAAAAATGATTGTGCTCAGTGCTAAGTCCTGTCTGACTCTTTGCCACCCCATGGACTGTAGCCTGCCAGGTTCCTCTGGAGAAGGAAAGTCAGGGGCATCACCAGTGATGCAGTAGGGGTGGGCAATGAGGTAGGTACTCTCTAAGATCCCTCCCAGATCAGAGGTTCTATGATCCTGCATGGCAATTTCCCAGAGGGCAGGGATGCACCTCCTGGGCAACAAGCAGTGGAACTGGCACATCTCTGGGGAGTTGCTGAGTTGGCAAAACTACACTGTCTCTGATGCACCTGTGGATGAGCAAGTAGTGGCTGCACTCCTTCTCCCCGTCTGTGCATGTCTAACTGCCACATGTGTTTGAAGGTGACCTTGCTCTGCAGGTGTGGCTTGAGAGCTGTGTTCCTTCCTTCTCTAGGAAGACGACCCTTCTTTGTGCTGTGCGAGTTGACAGTCCGAATGCATGTGTATGGCTGCAGCACTTGGCACTTTGCCTTTCTGTCTGGGCCGGTTGTTTTCAGACTTGAGTGTGTATCAGGGTCACCTAGAGGGCTTGCAAAGTCCCATATTGCTGGATCTTAGTCCCCAGTTAGTCCTGGGTGGGACTTGAAGACTGCCACTTCTGCAGGTCTCTGGGCAACACTGAGAACCACCCTCCAGACAATGGTTTCACTCACAAAGACGTGGCTTCCCTCTGACTGCTGTGCACTGGACCTGAGGGGCCAGTGGGAGTGGAGTGGCAGCAAGAGCACCGAACTGGAGCCTGAAGATCAGGGTTCTACACTGCACCCACCCTCTTGCGAGCTGTGTGACCTTAGGCAAGCCTCAGCACCTCTCTGTGCCTGTAGCTGCCTCACAGGCACAAGGACGCGATGAAGTTGGTGACTGCTACTCTGGGTGTTTCTGCAATTCAGAGTTGGTCTGTCACTCTTGTCCTGAGCCTAGTCTTCCCAATTGGGAAGCCAGATACTCCCACAGCACCCCACCCCCAAGCATCCAAGTGCCCACTTCTCTCCACAATCACTCCCAGCTGGAGTGGTCCACTTGCTTGGGGGTCTCCTCCTACAGCCAGCCGTGTATGGAGCCCAAAGGGTGACACTGTTGTCTCCCTCTTAGAGATCCACGTCTACCACTTGGGGGTATGTGTGTCTTGAGTGTGCTATTTCAAACGCCTTTTAGCACAGAGATAAGGATACAGAATCCTAGAGCTAGTCTCCTGCTGGTAAACTCTGATGCTAACGACTTACTGTGTTACCTTGGGCAAGTTAGTTAACATCTCTGAGCCTCACATACCCGACTTTAAAATGGAAAAACAGTACCTACTTCATGGGATTGCTGTGAGGACTAAATGAGATCATGTATGCCAGGCCTTTACTCCTGGCACATAGTAAGTGCTTAACATGGTAGCTTTTGTTTCTCTAAATGAAGCTATTGGCCCTCTTTATAACACCAGACATTAAAATTACATTAAACAATGGAAACAATGACAGACTTTATTTTCTTGGGCTCCAAAATCACAGCAGAGGTGACTGCAGGTCAGCTCAGTTGCTCAGTCGTGTCCGACTCTTTGCTACCCCATGAATCGCAGCACGCCAGGCCTCCCTGTCCATCACCAACTCCCGGAGTTCACCCAGACTCACGTCCATTGAGTCAGTGATGCCATCCAGCCATCTCATCCTCTGTCATCCCCTTCTCCTCCTGCCCCCAATCCCTCCCAGCATCAGTGTTTTCCAATGGGTCAACTCTTCGCATGAGGTGGCCAAAGTACTGGAGTTTCAACTTTAGCATCATTCCTTCCAAAGAAATCCCAGGGCTGATCTCCTTCAGAATGGACTGGTTGGATCTCCTTGCAGGCCAAGGGACTCTCAAGAGTCTTCTCCAACACCACAGTTCAAAAGCATCAATTCTTCGGCGCTCAGCCTTCTTCAAAGTCCAACTCTCACGTCCATACATGACCACAGGAAAAACCATAGCCTTGACTAGACGAACCTTTGTTGGCAAAGTAATGTCTCTGCTTTTGAATATGCTATCTAGGTTGGACATAACTTTTCTTCCAAGGAGTTAGCGTCTTTTAAATTCACGGCTGCAGTCACCATCTGTAGTGATTTTGGAGCCCAGAAAAATAAAGTCTGACACTGTTTCCACTGTTTCCCCATCTATTTCCCGTGAATTGGTGGGACTGGATGCCAAGATCTTCATTTTCTGAATGTTGAGCTTTAAGCCAACTTTTTCACTCTCCACTTTCACCTTCATCAAGAGGCTTTTTAGTTCCTCTTCACTTTCTGCCATAAGGGTGGTGTCATCTGCATATCTGAGGTTATTGATATTTCTCCTGGAAATCTTGATTCCAGCTTGTGTTTCTTCCAGCCCAGCGTTTCTCCTGATGTACTCTGCATAGAAGTTAAATAAGCAGGGTGACAATATACAGCCTTGATGAACTCCTTTTCCTATTTGGAACCAGTCTGTTGTTCCATGTCCAGTTCTAACTGTTGCTTCCTGACCGGCATACAAATTTCACAAGAGGCAGATCAGGTGGTGTGGTATTCCCATCTCTTTCAGAATTTTCCACAGTTTATTGTGATCCACACAGTTAAAGGCATTGGCATAGTCAATAAAGCAGAAATAGATGTTTTTCTGGAACTCTCTTGCTTTTTCTATGATCCAGCGGATGTTGGCAATTTGATCTCTGGTTCCTCTGCCTTTTGTAAAACCTGCTTGAACATCAGGAAGTTCACGGTTCACATATTGCTGAAGCCTGACTTGGAGAATTTTGAGCATTACTTTACTAGCGTGTGAGATGAGTGCAATTGTGCGGTAGTTTGAGCATTCTTTGGCCTTGCCTTTCTTTGGGATTGGAATGAAAACTGACCTTTTCCAGTCCTGTGGCCACTGCTGACTTTTCCAAATTTGCTGGCATATTGAGTGCAACACTTTCACAGCATCATCTTTCAGGATTTGATAGCTCAACTGGAATTCCAACACCTCCACTAGCTTTGTTTGTAGTGATGCTTTCTAAGGCCCACTTGACTTCACATTCCAGGATGTCTGGCTCTAGGTCAGTGATCACACCATCGTGATTATCTTGGTCGTGAAGATCTTTTTTGTACAGTTCTTCTGTGTATTGTTGCCATCTTTTCTTAATATCTTCTGCTTCTGTTAGGTCCATACCATTTCTGTCCTTTATCGAGCTCATCTTTGCATGAAATATTCTTTGGTATCTCTGATTTTCTTGAAGAGATCCCTAGTCTTTCCCATTCTGTTGTTTTCCTCTATTTCTTTGCATTGATCGCTGAAGAAGGCTTTCTTATCTCTTCTTGCTATTCTTTGGAACTCTGCATTCGGATGCTTATATCTTTCCTTTTCTCCTTTGCTTTTCGCTTCTCTTCTTTTCACAGCTATTTGTAATGGCTCTCTCTCCCCAGAGAGCCATTTTGCTTTTTTGCATTTCTTTTCTATGGGAATGGTCTTGATCCCTGTTTCCTGTACAATGTCATGAACCTCATTCCATAGTTCATCAGGCACTCTATCTATGAGATCTAGGCCCTTAAATCTATTTCTCACTTGCACTGTATAATCATAAGGGATTTGAGTTAGGTCATACCTGAATGGTCTAGTGGTTTTCCCTATTTTCTTCAATTTAAGTCTGAATTTGGCAATAAGGAGTTCATGGTCTGAGCCACAGTCAGTTCCTGGTCTTGTTTTTGCTGACTGTATAGAGCTTCTCCATCTTTGGCTGCAAAGAATATAATCAGTCTGATTTCGGTGTTGACCACCTGGTGATGTCCATGTATAGAGTCTTCTCTTGTGTTGTTGGAAGAGGGTGTTTGTTATGACCAGCACATTTTCTTGGCAAAACTCTATTAGCCTTTGCCCTGCTTCATTCCGTATTCCAAGGCCAAATTTGCCTGTTACTCCAGGTGTTTCTTAACTTCCTACTTTTGCATTCCAGTCCCCTATAATGAAAAGGACATCGTTTTTGGGTTTAAGTTCTAAAAGGTCTTGTAGGTCTTCATAGAACCGTTCAACTTCAGCTTCTTCAGCATTACTGGTTGGGGCATAGACTTGGATTACTGTAATATTGAATGATTTGCCTTGGAAACAAACAGAGATCATTCTGTTGTTTTTGAGATTGCATCCAAGTACTGCATTTTGGACTCTTTTGTTGACCATGATGGCCACTCCATTTCTTCTGAGGGATTCCTGCCCGCAGTAGTAGATATAATGGTCATCTGAGTTAAATTCACCCATTCCAGTCCATTTCAGTTCGCTGATTCCTAGAATGTCGACATTCACTCTTGCCATCTCTTGTTTGACCACTTCCAATTTGC
Organism: Bos indicus; assembly: GCF_029378745.1. Taxonomy (NCBI): domain Eukaryota; kingdom Metazoa; phylum Chordata; class Mammalia; order Artiodactyla; family Bovidae; genus Bos; species Bos indicus. The sequence continues at coordinate 64,174,240 of NC_091789.1, forward strand.
CCTGATTCATGGACCTGACATTCCAGGTTGCTATGCAATTTTGCTCTTTACAGCATCGGCCCTTGCTTCTATCACCAATCACATCCACAGCTGGTTATTGTTTTTGCTTTGGCTCCATCCCTTCATTCTTTCTGGAGTTATTTCTCCACTGATCTCCAGTAGCATATTGGGCACCTACTGACCTGGGGAGTTTCTCTTTCAGTATCCTATCATTTTGCCTTTTCATACTGTTCATGGGATTCTCAAGGCAAGAATACTGAAGTGGTTTGCCATTCCCTTCTCCAGCGGACCACATTCTGTCAAATCTCTCCACCATGACCCACCCATCTTGGGTTGCCCCACGGGCATGGCTTAGTTTCATTGAGTTAGACAAGGCTGTGGTCCTAGTGTGATTAGATTGACTAGTTTTCTGTGAGTATGGTTTCAGTGTGTTTGCCCTCTGATGCCCTCTTGCAACACCTACCATCTTACTTGGGTTTCTCTTACCTTGGGCGTGGAGTATCTAACTCTGCATAGCCTTGGATCCCATGGGGCTTTGTCTGGGAAGTTGGGAATTAACAAAATTGAGAACGTTTCCATATGGTTACAGAACTGACACTGCAGACAGAGTTCTGGCAGAATTAGGTGCTTAGTATTGCAGTTGTATCCGACTCTTTGCGACCCCATGGACCGGGGCCCACCAGTCTCCTCTGTCCATGGAGTTCTCCAGGCAGGAATACTGGAGTGAGTTGCCATTTCCTTCTCTAGGGGATCTTCCCAACCCAAGGATCGAACTCGAGTCTCCTGAATTGGCAGGCAGATTCTTTACCACTGAGCCACCAGAGTCAGAGTTGTTGATTTTTCTTTCTACAAAGACTATTCTTTGTATGTATTCTTTGTATACCTCCTGGGGAGGTAGAGGATCTGGTGAAGCTTGGCAAAAACTCATGCTGGAATGTTTGTGGAGGCAAATGTGAGCAAAATCCTGAGATGTACAGGATGCAGTTGCCCTGAGGATGGTAGAAGTTTGGCTTTATAGTCAGAGGAAGTCAGGGATGAAGAAGCAGGGTGGAGCTGAGAGATAAAGTTTGCAAGTGACAGGATATCTAGCCAGAACATTTGCATAATGCCACATGTGAACTTTTTCCTATACCTCATGGGAGAAATGATGCTTCAGTCCACCGGGTTCCTCTGTTCATGGGATTCTCCAGTCAAGAATACTGGAGTAGGTTGCCATTTCCTCCTACAGAGGATCTTCCTAACCCAGGCATTGAACCCGCATCTCCTGCTGCTCCTGCATTGCAAGCAGATTCTTTACCACTGAGCCACCGGGCAAGCCCCTTGCTATACCTCAGTGATCCTTATTTTTCTGAATCATAGAGTGGGGTTCACCCACACTGGGGCTGGCTTAAACCATGTGAATTGGCTGGGCAGGGTCCACAGAGTGTTCCAAAACCTTTTAGTCTATCAGAAATTTGGAAGTAGTTACCATATGTCCTGGGATGTGCCAGTGTCTGACACATTGTGATTGAGGGCATAGGGATGCTAGGTCTCTGTTGGCATCCAGAGCTGGATTAGGCTTGGTTAACCCTTTGCCAGCAGGACGGGCTGGTCTTCCTGATGGGCAGACTTGCTACATCAAGGGCACAAGAAAGTTCAACTTCAAAGACTGGAATTTCACATTCAGGAAATCTAGAAATGTCACTGGAAGTTCAGCAGAATCATTTACAGTTTAGTTTTGCTTTTGTTTTAAATTGCATATGAGGTAGACATCATAGTCTTTTCCATGCTTTCAGGTCTCTGAGGGTCCTAAGTGGGCCTGGACAACAAGCCCAACAGCTTGGGAACAGTGACTGTATTAGACTGGATTACAATTATGAAAGCCTTTGGCATGGCAGCCCCTCCTGGCCACGGGCACCTACAATGGCGCCATCTGGTGGCATATGCCGTGCCATGGGGAATGAGTTTGAACCTGCCACAGAGCTGTTCCAGCTTCCTGGAGGAGGGAAGATGGGCTCCTATGGCAACGGTGAGGAGGTGAGGCCTGGCCTTGTGGTGTGGTGGTCAGCTCCACACCTGAGTTTCTATTCTGTTCTGCCTGCAGACTTGTTCCTTTCACAGCATCCCAGCACCCAGCATGAGCCCTAAGCACAGATACATCCATCTAGTTCCTGGGCCAGAGTCACACAGAATTCCTAAGAGCTGGGAGTTTGACTTTGGGGTGCCATGGAAACCTTTAGTAGACCTATGAACCTGACAGAACCTCTGTTTAGAACCATTTTTTAAAGTTTAATTTTATGGAAGTATAGTTGATTTACAATGTTGCATTAGTTTCTACTTTACAGCAGTGATTCAGTTACACACATATTTATGTATGTATATATATTTTTAATATTCTTTTCCACTATGGTTTATTACAAGATATTGAGTATAGTTCCCTGTGCTATATAATAGGACCTGTTGTTTATACATTATGTGTATAATAGTTTTCATCTGCTAATCCCAAACTCCCAGTCCATCCCTTCCCCTATCACCCCCGCCCCCAGCAATCACAAGTCTGTGTCTGTTTCTGTTTCGTAGGTAGGTTCATTTGTGTCATATTTTAGATTCCAAATATAAGTGATATTATATGATACTTGTCTTTGTCTGACTTACTTCACTTAGTGTGATAATCTCTAGGTCCATGTTGCTGCAGATGGCATTATTTCATTCTTTTTTATGGATGAGTAGTATTTCATTGTATATTTGTACATCTTCTTTATCCATTCATCTGTCAATGGACATTTAGGTTGCTTCCATGTCTTAGCTATTGTGAATAGTGCTGCTATGAACATAGGGGTGCCTATATCTTTTAGAATTATAGTTTTGTCAGGATATATGCCCAGGAATGGGATGGCAGGATCATATGGCAACTCTATTTTTAGCTTTGTAAGGAAACTCCATACTGTTTTCCATAATGTCTGCACCAATTTACATTCCCACCAACAATGTAGAAAGATAGAACCATGTTTTTAAATGCATAAGACAAACTATATAGAAATAAAAAGAAAACCTATTATACTGAAATACAGTTATAAAATATTGAAAATGAATTTGTGATATACCAATATCTGTGCTTCTTTATGACACATTAAGCAACAAGATCTAGTGGAAGGTCTCGTTACTACCATGTTTTCAAAGCAGTGATGAGCACAAACATTACTTGAAGAGATCTGCAGCTGTTGTAATGCAACATGCAACCATCTGTGACTTCCACTGATGACAAAGTCCCAGGTACTGCTAATACCACTGTAGGTTGTCGCTTATGTTTATAACCGAAGGAAATGCTACGTTGAATTAAAGGAAATTGAAGTTAGAGATTAGTGATGACAAGGATGCATTTTCTGCACCCAAATTATCATATCCTCTCTGTGGATGAATCCCGTGTCTGGAGGCCAGGTTAAGAAGTCATGCACTGGGCTTCCCTGGTGGCTCAGTGGTAAAAAAAAATCCGTCTGCCAATGCAGGAGATACAGGTTCGATCCCTGATCCGGGAAGATCCCAAGTGCCATGAAGCAACTAAGCCCATGTGCCACACTATTGAGTCTGTGCTCTAGAGCCAGGGAGCTGGTTCTGAGCCCAGGTGCCACAACTACTGAAGCCCATGCATCCTAGAGCAGGTGCTCTGCAACAAGAGAAGCCATCGTGATGAGAAATCTACACACAGCAACTAGAGTGTAGCCCTTGCACACCACAACTAGAGAAAAAGCCTGCACAGCAATGAAGACCCAGAACAGTCCAAAATAAGTAAATAAAATAAAATGATAAAAAAAGAAGCCCTGTATTAGAACATCCTGGAGCCAGGAATTGCAGATTGCAGCTCTGGCTAACCCCTCTCAGGCAAGCTCCTAGAAGAGGAGGATCTAGAAATCCACAGAATGCCCTGAAAGGGAGCCGACTGGTTACTAGAACAACACCCACCCTCTGCTTCTTATTCCCCTGTATTCCAGGCTCCTGCACAAAGTGGGAAAGCTGGGGCAGGGGGCCAGATGTTGCTCCAGCTTTAGATTCTCTTTACTTTTTTTTTTTTTCCCCCTGAGATCACTTCCTCTTTTCTCCAGAGGGTGGCGTGAGGGTGGAGTAAGGGCAAGGTTGAGGTCCCTTGGCGGCTGCACTCTGAGGCATCACCACCCACAGAGGAGCAGCTCTGGCCAATCTGTGGCCAGCTGAGCTGTTAGGAGGAAGCACCATCAAGAGAAATTGGACTTTTTTTTTTTTTCTCCCCAGACGGCAGGTGAAAGCTCTGCAAAGCAGCCCAGAGTTGGAGGCAACTTATTCAAGTCCCCATTCTATGGGACTTAGAGGTGGAGACCAGCCCACCCAGGAAGAGGGGAAAGCAGCCCAGGGTTGAGGTTTAGTCCTGCAGCCCTGGACAGAGAGTGGCCATTCCTGCTAATACAAGCTGGACCACAAAACTTGGAGAACCACCTGGGAGGGGTTCCTTCGGAGAACAATAAAGGTGGGATACTAGAAAGACTCAGTACCAAACCCAAGTTTAAGGTCCAGAGGTTGCACAAGAAGCCAATCAAGGGATTGAAATGCCAGAAGGCTGTAGCCTGGCAGGGCTGGAGGAGAGCAGTCTGCAGAGCAATTCCCGTGATGCGATCTGGGTCATGCAGCTGGCTGCTGAGTATCAGCAGGCATGTCAGCTGGCCTCAGAGGTTTAGCATGAGGGATTTGTGGGACACAGGAAAGCATTTGGGGGTGTCAAAGTTGCTCTGACAGAGGAGGTTCTAGCCAGGACACACCAGCAGTGGTTCTGTGTGAATTCAGCATTTGTGAGGCTCAAAGCTTTAAGACTCTTATTTATGTGCTTCATTGGTGCTAGTGGTAAAGAGCTCACCTGCAATGCAGGAGATGTAAGAGATGTAGGTTCAGTGCCTGGGCTGGGAAAATCCCTTGGAGGAGTGTATGGCAACTCACTCCGGTATTCTTGCCTGGAGAATCTTGTAGACAGAGGAGCCTGGTGGCTATGGTCCATAGGGTTGCAAACAGTCATATGTGGCTGAAGTGATTTAACATGACAGCATATCTTCTTAAGGAGGCCACATGCACTGTGTGTAAGCATGCCAACCCTGAAGCCACTGTGCCCAGCTTTAAATCCCGGCTTTGCTTGTTACCAGCTGTGTGATCTTGGGCAAGTTGCTTAACCTCTCTGTGCCTCTGCTTCTTCATCTACAAATGGAGATTAAAATAATAATACCCATCTCCACAGGTTACGGGCTTCCCTGGTGGCTCAGACAGTAAAAGAATCCACCTGCAATGTGGGAGACCTGGGTTCAATCCCTGGGTTGGGAAGATCTCCTGGAAGAGGACATGGCAACCCACTCCAGTATTCTTGCCTGGAGAATCCCCATGGACAGAGGAGCCTGGTGGGCTACAGTCCATGGGGAAGCAAAGAGTCAAACACAACTGAGCAACTAAGCACAGCTCACCACAGGTTACAGTCAGTTAAAATCAGGCAAAGCACGTAACATGATTATGATAGTGCCTGGCACATAGTGTAAGGGCTCCCCTGGTGGCTCAGTCGGTAAAGAGTTTTCCTGCAATACAGGAGAGCCGTGTTCAATCCCTTCGTTGGGAAAATCCCCTGGAGAAGAAAATGGCAACCCACTACAGTAGTCTTGCCTGGAGAATTCCATGAACAGAGGAGCCCAGTGGGCTACAGACCATGGGGTTACAAAGAGTCAGACATGATTGAGTGACTAACACTGGCACATAGTGTAAATCTGATACATAGTAGCTGTCATGATTTCAGCAAATCAAATTATTTATTCTCTCTTACCCTCTGTTTCCTTATCTGTAACATGGGAATAATAGTATTACCTAACCTCACAGAAAAAGATCTTCACAATCCAGATAATCATGATGGTGTGATCACTCACCTAGAGCCAGATCCTGGAATGTGAAGTCAAGTGGGCCGTAGAAAGCATCACTACAAGCAAAGCTACTGTAGGTGATGGAATTCCAGTTGAGCTATTTCAAATCCCGAAAGATGAGGCTGTGAAAGTGGTGCATCAATATGCCAGCAAATTTGGAAAACTCAGCAGTGGCCACAGGACTGGAAAAGGTCAGTTTTCATTCCAATCCCAAAGAAAGGCAACACCAAAGAATGCTGAAACTACCGCACAATTGCACTCATCTCACACGCTAGTAAAGTAATGCTCAAAATTCTCCAAGCCAGGCTTCAGCAATACATGAACCGTGAACTTCCAGATGTTCAAGCTGGTTTTAGAAAAAGTAAAGGAACCAGAGATCAAATTACCAACATCCACTGGATCATCAAAAAAGCAAGAGAGTTCCAGAAAAACATCTATTTCTGCTTTATTGACTATGCCAAAGACTTTGACTATGTGGATCACAATAAACTGTGGAAAATTCTTCAAGAGATGGGAATACCAGACCACCTGACCTGCCTCTTGAACAACCTATATGCAGATCAGGAAGCAACAGTTAGAACTGGATATGGAACAATAGACTGGTTCCAAATAGGAAAAGGAGTATGTCAAGGCTGTATATTGTCACCCTGCTTATTTAACTTATATGCAGAGTTCATCATGAGAAACGCTGGGGTGGATGAAGCACAAGCTGGAATCAAGATTGCTGGGAGAAATATCAATAACCTCAGATATGCAGATGACACCACCCTTATGGCAGAAATTGAAGAGGAACTAAAGAGCCTCTTGATGAAAGTGAAAGAGGAGAGTGAAAAATTTGGCTTAAAACTCAACATTCAGAAAACTGAGATCATGGCATCCAGTCCCATCACTTCATGGCAAATAGATGGGGAAATAGTGGAAACAGTGTCAGACTTTATTTTTCTGGGCTCTAGAATCACTGCAGACGGTGATTGCAACCATGAAATTAAATGACACTTGCTCCTTGGAAGGAAAGTTATGACCAACCTAGACAGCATACTAAAAAGCAGAGACATTACCTTGTCAACAAAAGTCCATCTAGTCAAGGCTACGGTTTTTCCAATGGCCGGGTATGGATGTGAGGGTTGGAATATAAAGAAAGCTGAGCACCAAAGAATTGATGCTTTTGAACTGTGGTGTTGGAGAAGACTCTTGAGAGTCCTTGGACTGCAAGGTGATCCAACCTAGTCCATCCTAAAGGAGATCAGTCCTGGGTATTCGTTGGAAGGACTGATGTTGAAGCTGAAACTTCAATCCTTTGCCCACCTGATGGGAAGAGCTAACTCATTTGAAAAGACCCTGATGCTGGGAAAGATTGAAGGCGGGAGGAGAAGGGGACGACAGAGGATGAGATGGCTGGATGGCATCACCGACTCAATGGACATGGTTTTGTGTGGACTCTGGGAGTTGGTGATGGACAGGGAGGCCTGGCATGCTGCAGTTCATTTGGTCACAAAGAGTCGGACACAACTGAGCAACTGAACTGAACTGATCTGATGTATAAATTTATATTATAAATTGAGTCCTATAGCAGAAAAATTTTGGCTTTATTTTTTTTTTGTTTGTTTTAAAGGATGATATTGGCATAATTGATGAAATTTGAAAGAAGGTTTTTGATTACATGATAATGTTATATCAATATTAATTTCCTGATTTTAATAATTTTACAGTGGCTACATAAGAGAATTACCCTTCTTTTGTTTAGAAAATAAACACTGAATTACTTAAGGATAAAGGGGCATGATGCCTGCAACTTACTCTCAAATGGTTCGGAAAAAAATAATTGTGTATGTGAGTATAAATATCCATTAAAAGAGAAAAGAATGAAGCAAATGTTAGAAAATGTTAACATTTGAGGAATCTGAGTGAAAAGTATATGAAAATTCTTTATACTACGCTTCTACACTTTGTATTAGTAGAACTTGAGATGAGAATCACAACCCTGGCTGACACCTTTTCAGCCCAGAGAGACCCTGAGCAGAAGGTCCAGGTGTACCATGCCTGGACTTCAGACTCACGCATGGGAACTGTGAGATTATAAATTGTGTGTCTGTGTGTGTGTTTAATTCAATCAACAGGAGGTTTCCCAGGTGGCTCAGTGGTAGAGAATCCATCTGCCACTGCCAGAGACACAGGAGATATGGGTTTGATCCCTGGGTCAGGAAGATCCCCTGGAGAAGCGAATGGCAACCCACTCCAGTATTCTTGCTGGAGGATCCGATGGACAGAGGAGCCTGGCAGCTTACAGTCCATGGGAGTTGCAAAGAGCTGGACATGACTGAGCATGCACACATGTGTAACAAGCATTTGAAATGGAAGAAGGGGTAGACTCAAGAGACAGTGTAGATAGGAAATCACCACAATTTGGTGCCTGAACACATGGGGTCAGAGAGAGTAGTTGGAGAGAATCCTGAAGGTAGGAGCTTGGGAATGGGGATTAACTGACAGAAAGAGGCAAATTGAGATGGAGAGCTGGTTGGTGAAAAAATAACCTCTTGGCATGTTAAGTTTGAGTAACTAGGCGACATGAGTGGAAAGGAACTATCCAGTAGAAAGGAGTTAGTTAAGACTGACACCAAATAGGTCAAGGCTGGAGCCAGAGATGTGGGAGTCATCACAATGATTCTGGATACATCTCATGTGAAGGGAAGAAAGGCTGAAAACAGAAGGGTGTTCCCACGTCCAGCATGGCACACTCAACTGATTATGAGTACTTGCTCTGATATCAGACAGGTATGGGTTTAAAACCCCAGCTTTGCTCACTGCTAGCTGTGGGCCCTCAAACAAGTTCCTTCATGTCTCTGAGCCTCATTTTTTGCAACTATGAAACAGTGATCTGCACCACACCTGCCTTCCTATGAGAGTTAATCTGTTTAGAGCTCTTAGCCCTGTGCTTGGCACATGGTTGGAGCTGGAGAAACCAGACCTACAATTGTTATTGATTGATATTTCCTTTCATGTGCTTGTCCTCATTAAGTAACCCTTCTCCTCAAAGGCCTGTACAGATCAGTTCAGGTTGCTGTGGTTTGCTGACTAGAAAGAGGCAAAGGTAAACCAGCCTGGTGTCTTCTGCTTATGGGAGCCAGGTCTACAACCTGTCACTGCAGAAGGCAGACTGCTTTTCTCTTCTGGAAATATGGACAAATTAAGAAAAAGGCACAAGGGACTCTAGGAAGTAAGTGTCCGAGCTGATGGAGCAAGGGCAGGCCCCGAAGACTTATCCATAAAGATGTTATGGAAAAGCACAAATGAACCTTTTGGCCAACCCAGTACTTGGCTCACCATGAGTGATTAGTTCTTCAAGAGTCTTCCCTAAGCCATCTGGAGAAAGGGCTATTTGGAGGAAAAGGATAGTCTGATCGAATGTGAAGAATGGGCGCAGTGTGCAAGGGGGCAATTTAATGAAAGCTATCTGGTGCTTACTGGTAAAGAGCCCACCTGTCAGTGCAGGACTTGTAAAAGATGTGGGTTCGATCCCTGGGTCGGGAAGATCCCCTGGAGGAGGGCATGGCAACCCACTCCAGTATTCTTGCCTGGAGAACATTCTTCCCTACGGACAGAAGAGCCTGGTGAGCTCCATGGAGCCAGAGTAGTCCATGGGGTCGCAAAGAGTCAGACATGACTGAAATGATTTAGCATGGAGCATAGATGACCTGATACACTTCTAGGGAGGAAGTGGGTTCTAAGGGAGTGTGACTGGCTCAGAAATGAAGAGATCTGGCTTCATCTACTGGCATTAATTCTCCCTATGGAAGATGTCTGGCTTTGTGACCCCATGGACTGTAGCTCGCCAGGCTCCTCTGTCCATGGGATTTCCCAGACAAGAATGTTGGAGTGGGTTGCCATTTCCTTCTCCAGGGGATCTTCCCAACCCAGGGAGCAAACTCGCATCTCCTGAGTCTCCTGCACTGGCAGGTGGATTCTTTATCAGCTGAGCCACTGGCTTGAAGGCTAGTGGGCATTAGGAAGATGGAGCTCTGGGCGTTAGACTTCCAGGTTCATTCCCCCTCCCTGCTGCTGTAACACTGATCAATCTGTAGTCTTCTGCTACTGGATGTTAATGCAATCGAAGAGATCACAGTGACCTTAGGATTTCCTGATTAATCCCCCTGCCCCAGTCAACATTACTTTCTTTAATTTCTCAGTGCTAGACTCATTTTCTCAGCTCACTTGGCTCTGCTCCACATACCTTTCTCCTGTCACGGGGAGAGGGTTAGGGTGAAGCTGTGAAACTCTGGGCGATTTCTTGGTGGCAGCAGATGGAGAATCCTTGTCCTTGAATGAAGGTGTATGCCCCAAAGTGGAAGGTTTTCAGGTCATGACAAAGAGTGATCAGATAAAAAGCAACATTGGGAAATGATAAATGTGTGTGTGTGTGTGAGCACGCACATGAGCATGTGCATGTATGTGAGAGAGATTGAGAAGTATCAGGATCCTGTAAATAAATGAAGAATCTTGGAAAACTGGTAGGAACAAACTGAAATCATTATTTCATCTTCGGCCAAAGGAGGCACAAAAAGAAACCTGCTGAGCCAAAGATAAGGAGCAGGGATTACCAATTTTCCAGAGGCCCCTCATGCTTTGAGATCCTCAGTGGGAAGGAACTTAAGATACAGAAACTGACAGATCAGCTGCTTACCTGGGCAGCCAGAGTCGATGCACTGTTCAAAGCATGACTTATAATTTTTCACCTACAATGTTCCTCTTCCTCTCAGCCACACATAGTGTATTGACCCTTTGCTTGAAATCTTCCATTTATTTCCCAGTGTTCTTAGGATGAAGATAAAACTCCTCACCTGGCCTGAAAGGCTCTACTGATCTGGCCCCTGCCTTCCTCTGCAGTCTCATCTCACACCACCCTTTCCCCATGCCCCAACCCCCACCCCAGCCTTACTGGCTTTAGATCTCCGGATCATGAGAGCTCATCCCTGTCTCATTCATTGTATTTCTTGTCTGCATACCGTGCACCCCCTCCAACCCTTCTAGAGTGTTTACACTATGAAGCAAGGACTTTATCTTGTTCACTAGTATCTCATCACCTAGTACAGTGCCTGCCGTGTAATAGGTGGTCAATAAATATTTGCTGAGTGAATAAACAGCAGGGCAGCAACTGGAAAATGGGCAGCTTCAACCCACCCAAATGGCTCCAAGATGCACTTCAGCTCAACCTCATCGCTAGTGTGCTTTTAGATCCTCTGGTGAAATGAGAGGGCTTCCCTGGTGGATCAGTTGGTAAAGAATCTGCATGCAATGTGGGGGACCTGGGTTGGAAGATCCCTTGGAGAAAGGAACAGCTACCCACTCCAGTATTCTATCCTGGAGAATTCCATGGGCTATTCCATGGGGTCGCAAATAGTCAGACACAACTGAGTGACTTTCACTCAGGTGAAATGAGATGACCAGAAAATGCTGGTTAGAGACTGGTTTGGCCAAGAGAAATTATAATAGTCAGCATAACTGCAGTTATTGAGGCATTAGCATGTGGTGGGGCATTGCTTTAGGCACTTTACCCATTTACTTTCCACAATAACCTTCGGAGGTATTATTAATATTATTTCCATTTGACGATGAGCAACCTGAGACCCAGGAGAGTCTGTAACTTGATTCAAATGGTGGCGGTTTGACTGAAGTGCATCTGCTGTACTGTGGAAGGGTGAGAATATTTTTATTTCCTCTGTTTTTTTTTAATGCCCTGGAACTGTTTCCCTTATGCAATCTCATCATCTTGAACCCAGCCCCAGGAAGCAGGTGGGAGAGGTGCCCATGCTGTGTTGGCAAAACCGCAGCAAGTGCTGATCTAGTTAGCATCCCCTTGGGGAAGGAGCCACTTTGGTGATTGACAATGTAAATTAAAAAGCTGAGATCTTTTCTACTTTCTTGATATTGAAATCTATAAAACCATCAAATCCTAAGCCAGCCTCCCCCAACTAAAAGGGAGTTGCAATCACAAAGCAAATTTAACACCTCTTCCAATTTTTCTGACATCAAGTGGAGTGCTTCCATGGAGGTGAGACTGGCATTAACTTGGAGCTCTGCGTGGCTGTAACCTCGGCTATTACAGGGCCAGATTGCTCCCTGCACCTTCACCTGGGATGTGAAACTGACACACAGGGAAGAGGCAACTGACTAGGCAGGCTTTGCAACCACGTGTAGAGAGAACAAAAAGTAAAGCAAGAGACAGAAAAAAGGAGAGTGACCTTCGTTGTTAGGATGTTAGCCCGATCATGGGCATGGTAGAAATGTTTCTTTTTTTCTTTATCCCACCTTTTGGACCCCCTTTAACAAAAGACAACTGTTTAAAACACAATTTGAAATCAGTTTGCCCCTCCCTGCTCAGATCCTGAGTCACATTTGTGGGCTATATGTAGGGCTTTACCTACATACTTTATCCGAACCCTAGAACTAGAGAAGGGACCTAACAGACCATTTGGTTTAACTCATTGACTTTATGTGGGCTTCCCAGGTGGTGCATGGTAAAGAGCCTGCCTGCCAGTGCAGGAGACACAGGAAACTCGGGTTCGATCCCTGGGTCTGGAAGATCCCCTAGAGAAGGAAATGACAACCCACTCCAGTATTCTTGTCTGGAGAGTCCCATGGACAGAGGAGCCTGGCGGGGTATAGTCCAGCCTGGCGGGTTATAGAGTCGAACATGACTTAGCTGCTAAGCAACAATAATTGACTTTAGAGATGGGGAGACGGAGGCCAAGAGAAGGATGGCTTGCTTTTATTTTCACCAAATAGTGTGTGTGTTAGATGATCCTTGGGATTTGTTAAGGGGAGAGAGGGAACAACCTGCATGGTGAAGGGGAAGGGGTGAAGAAAAATGTTAGAATCAATAAGAGTGTTTGATAAAGAGCTAGTCATGTGTCACATAAATGTATACACATTGTGAACAACACCCCTTTCTGTGGCAGAAACAGAAGGGATGTTCTCAACAGAGGAAGGGTCTCAGCCAAGGAAGCTAAATGGGGGTCATTCATCCCTCCAGCCCCTTTCTGCCATCACAGAGATTGATCCACTCCACCGCCTTGGCTTTCTGTGGGCTCACAACATTTTGCTCGGCAGTGACTTCCAACCACTGCCTCACTCTTGGCTGGTGGCATTTACCTTGTGTGGGAGGGATAATGCCTTTTCCTTTCATCCTTGAATCCATTAGTTTTCTTTGAAGCATGGTGCAGAGTTTTCTGTTTCCAAATTATATGGCAAAAACAGAAATACTGCCAGTTTTCAGTACAGCCTTGTGTAGGCGGTTTGGGGCAACCTGTCCCTCAGGCAGTGTGTATACAGAGTGTGCTCATTTCAGAAGTTGATAGTAAATCCTGTAAAGAGGGAGGCAGAAAGTACCAGGTCTTCTTCCTTTTCTACTTTAAAGGGAGATAGACTTGAAGTGGGGTGGATCTAGAAACCCTGGAGAAAGCCAGCCCAAGAGCAGTAGTAGACCCTGCCTGGGGAGTCGGTAGTAGACCCTGCCTGGGATAGCTTTTCTTTGATTTGCTGTCAGACCTTGGGTAAGTCACTTCCCCTCTTTGTGTCTCTGTATTTTTTTTTTCTGCCTCTTCTGCCATCTTCCCTGGCGGCTCAGATGGTAAAGAATCTGCCTGCAATGCAGGAGGCCTGGGTTTGATACCTGGGGTGTGAAGATCCTCTGGAGAAGGGAATGGCTACCCACTCCAGTATTCTTACCTGGAGAATTCCATGGACGGAGGAGCCTGGCGGGCTACAGTCCATGGGGTTGCAAAGAGTCAGACACAACTGAGCAGCTAACACTTTGACTAACACTTTCTGCCTCACAGGATACCTGAAAGGAATAAATGTGGAGAAAATAGACACACATATGCTTTGGACAGTCAAAATTCAATATAAGTGCAGCTCTTATTGTTTTGTTTTACACCTTTTCTTGCCTTTGTTGGTTGGAACCCTTGGGGTATGGTCTTGAACTTGAATTGGTATAGAACATCTAGCATAGATCCAAGGTCTCTGGAACTACAGAGGGGAGAGGGTGGAGGGATCAGTAAGGATGGAAACAGAGCCCCCATGAATCATAGCCCCACCACTTCCTTGACCTCTCTATCTATGTCTCTGAGCTCAGTTCCTCATCTATAAAGTGGAGACTCTCTGAGCCTCAGTTTCCTCATCTATAAAGTGGAGTTGCTCTGAGGATTTAAGTGAGTCAATGAATGGAAAGTGCTTATGCTGGCAGCACTGGCATGAAGTAGGTGTTTGATAGTAATGACTGTGATTGCTGTTATTTGCTTCTACGTCTTGAGGAGAACTGTGATGTCTTAATGCCAGTGTATGGCTGGTCCTTGGTAAAAGAAAATATAGATTCTTAGGTCTCACGCTGAAGAAATTCTGATTCTGTAGGTTTGGAAGGGAGCACAAGTATATGTATTTAACAAGGACTCCAAGGGACTCTGATGTGGCACCAGATTTGGGAACCATTAGTCTGAAGCAGTGTTTTTCAAGCTGCCAATTATTACCCACGGCTAAGAATATCAATTTAGTGAGTAGTGATCAGGATTAAAAAAAAGGAGGGGGGGGATGAACCGGGAAATAATAATGCACAATACACACAATAAGGGTAAGGATTGCTTCATGATATGTTTATTGTCTATCTACATATATATATATATATATATATATATATATATATATATTTAGTAATGTGTGCTATATGAATGACAAACATATTTCTTACTGTAGATCATGACCCAAAATGTTGGAGTGTACTAATGGGTGCTATGTTCCATTTAGAAACACTGGTATCCAGAGAAATCACCTGTCAGGTCCCAGCCCAGACAATAAATGGCCAACAAGAGAATGGAGTAGGATCCATTTCTCCTCTTCACGTCTCTGCCATGCTGTGCTTGGGTTGACAGAGTTGGTTGTTTTCTGATTAGAATGAGTTCTGATACCTTGTAATGGCCCTGGCCTGAGATGTAAGGGCAAGGCAGGATATTGCTACCGGTATCAGGCTAATTGCTTTGACCCCCATTAGACAGAAAATGCATCTGGGTGAATGACAGTGTTTAGTTGCTCTTGATTAGGGAATGCTTTGTAAATACAATTTGCTTGTCTCCTTCTCTCAGACTTTGATACTTATTTTACCACTTGAAACTCTTTTGTTGCCTTTGTGAAATCAAAAAATAAGCTTAAAATTGTGTTTCAATTCACATCAGCCAAGGTCAGTGTCTTCTTACTCCCTACTTGGTATGTAAAGGGCATTAGCACTCCTAAATCTTTCCCTACATGCGCCATCTAAAGGGAGCCTAAACACCTGGACTCCAGCCCATTGTGGTCCTGGGAATAGCTTCCTTTGGCAGTGAGGCTTTCTCAGAGCAGCTTCTGTTAACTGCAGGCCTTGCTGGATTCCCCTGCCCTACTACTTCAGAACTCCCTATCTGCTTTATATTTTCTCTGTGCTACTTATCAAAACCTATCATGTTATATTGTAAAGAATAAACAATGTACAAAAATAGTCACGTATATCCAGATACTGTTTTCTAGAAAGACTGGAAATCAAATTTTATGTAAAGTCTTCCACTTTTTTAATGTTGCCAGGTCTTCCTATTTTTTTCTAGAAAGCTTGGAAACTGAATATTTCTATAAAATCTTCTGATTTTTAAGTGTTGCTTACCAGATCAAAACAATTTTAAACAGTATTTGGGCCCAAGAAAATATGTTCCTGGCCCAAATTTGGTTTGTGGATCACCAGTTCGTGGAACACAGGGTCTATGAGAGGCTTTGTCATGGGACATCGACTAGTGAGGAAGGAAGTACAGCCTCAGAGAGGCTGGTCACCTTCCCTGTGGTCACACAGCTAGATAGGATCAGAGCGGGATCTTGAACCCACCTTTCTTGCTTCTTAGTGCTCTCTCTCATTCACCCCGTGCCTGCTGGACTGCCCCACTTCTGCTGAGGATTGAGCCACGCTGGCCTTTGTGGAGGACAACGTTTTGTTCAGTCCCAAGTGTCCTCACAGGGGATATAACACAGTCATCACCACCCATCTGATAAGCACCAGGCACTTCTCGGCACAGAGTGTGTGAATTTACCTGCCTTCCCAATCTCAACCGTGGATATGGCCTCTTGTCACTCTTTATTGCTTTCGCTCCAGTGATAGGATCAAGATAAGGTCTTTATAGGAATGTTATTAGCATTACTCCCAGCCAGCGTACCTTCCAGTAGAATCAGTGTGTTCTAGGATAAAGAATCTGGGGCTTCGAGTCCAGAGGGCTGGGCTGAATTCTGAGATGTGTGACCTGAGACAGCTTACTTAGCCTCCCTGGCCTTCAACTTACTTTACTGTGAAAATGAGAAAAGTAAAATCTTGTCTGTCTCCTTTGAAGCAAAAGTGAGACAATATGTATGAGACCTATTGGAAAAGACAATGTTTTACAGCTGTGAGGTGAGATTATCATTATGAAATCAGCAAAATAATTACTGAGCACCTACTAAGGGGAAGCTAAGAGACCATTTATTCAGGGCATGCCAAGAAACTCAAGACCTAGCTGCCTCTGTGAGCTCTAGTCTAACTGAGAAAAAGGGACATATGTGAGTTGAAGGAGAGCCAGCACTACCAAGCCAGAGATGACCAGGCTGAATGAAATGTACAGGCTGTATAATAAGAGAGATTGTGGTGGAAAGGGCTGATCACTGAAGGATTCCTGGAGGGAGTTGCATTTGAGCTGTGTTTGGAAAAAAAAATTAGTAGGATTGTGGTGAAAGAGGAAAGAAGGACATTCTAGAAAGGGACAACAGCACAGTTATCTATGTTGGAGACCTAATCTCCATAGAGTGGAGGGTTCAAGTAGTGACTGGCAGATAATCACTTCTTCACTTGGCTGGAATGCAGAAGAGACAATCAAGAAAAGTATGATTCTCATGAAATCAAAATAGAGTCCAGGTGGGGCAGTGGACATGGTTGATTACGTTACAGAAGGGGCTGATACTGTACAATGGTCATAATAATAGTTCCCACTTTAAGGGACTGTTCTGAGCATTGAAGGAGGTCATGTTTTGGAAACAGCACAGAACCTTATACAAATAAATGGTAAAGAATCTGCCTGCAGTGTGAGAGACCTGGGTTCAATCCCTGGGGTAAGAAGATCCCCTGGAGAAGGGAATGGCAAGCCACTCCATTATTCTTGCCTGGAGAATCCCATGGACAGAGGCGCCTGGAGAGCTATAGTCCATGGGGTCACAAAGACTCAGACATGACTGAGTGACTAACACATATTATACATGATTAGGACTAAAGAAATGTTAGTTGTCATTATCATCGTAATCATTTTTCATCTTACATTGATGTCAGGGGGTAATAACATGGCCTTTGAATTCTGCCTGATATTAGTTGCATCACCTTGGGCAAGTCATATCACCTCCCTGTTTCTCAGTTTCCTGGTCTTTAAAATGGGAGTAATACTAGTGCCAACTGAAAAGGCTATTGTGAGCTTAAATGAATTAATCCAAGTAAAGTGCTTATCCCCATGCCTGGCACAAGGAAAGCACTCAGTAGATGTTAGCTATTACAATGACGATGGCTAGGTAATGCAATATGATTGCATAAAAAAATCGGGGAAATGGACAAACAAACAAAATCACCTGGAATCCTACTACTAAGATACAACTGCTTGTTATTATCGTGAGATCTGGTTCTTAAATCTGAAATGTCTTTTATTGAGAAAATTAAAACTTCTGAAAATGATGTCAATTTGGGATGCACTAGTCATTTCGTTCAGAGAAGGCAATGGCACCCCACTCCAGTACTCTTGCCTGGACAATCCCATGGACGGAGGAGCCTGGTAGGCTGCAGTCCATGGGGTCGTTAGAGTTGGACACGACTGAGCGACTTCACTTTCACTTTTCACTTTCATGCATTGGAGGAGGAAATGGCAACCCACTCCAGTGTTCTTACCTGGAGAATCCCAGGGACGGGGGAGCCTGGTGGGCTGCCGTCTATGGGGTCACACAGAGTCGGACACGACTGAAGCGACTTAGCAGCAGCAGCAGCAGCAGCAGCACTCATTTCGTTAAATATTTACTGAGCACCTACCATCTGCTACTGATATTCCAGAGGTTGAGAGTTAGCCAAAAACAGGACATACAGGATCCCTGCTTATACTTATAGCCCATTAGATGAGGATAGGAAACAAAACTAAATAAGTCAAATGAAAATATAAGATAAGCAGTGAGTTTTGCCCACCCAGGTCTTGGATAACAATAAGCAAGAGGGGACAGCCTCAGTAGTTCCTGTCCAGCTGTCCTTACCACTCTGTAGACCACAGAGAGAGGCTCATTGATCCAGGGAGGACATGGCGATCTCATAGGAGAAAGATGTAATCTTTTAAAGCTGAAAGGGCCCTGGTTACTGTGATTCTGCCACTGGGTATCTGTTCATCCATCCTTGTCTTAAAATAACAGTCTTACCAGGCTACTCCACGTCCTGCAGGACCCTCTCAAGGTCAGAAAGCCTTTTTTGACAGGTTTACTGAAAAATCTGCCTCCTTGCTACCACTAGGTGGCAGTAGTCCTAGTTCTGTCACCTGAGCAACCCAGTTAAGTACGTATATGGGAATGCTTCCGAGATTTGAAAGCATGCGGGTATCCTATATGGGATGTTTCTCTTTTTTAGACCCTGTGTCTCTGGTCCCTTCAAGAGCCACTCTTGTTATGGGATGGTTTCCAGCTCCTTTGTCAAGTTCGTGACCATCCTCTGGAGATGTTTCCCTTTGTTAATGATCCTCTTGCAATGTGGGGCATAGATTGGAACAGGAGACTCTGGGAGAGAACAGCAGAGACTGAAGTGTGACAATTATATTCTGGGGTCTAGAAACCATACTTTAATTAATACAACCTAAAATGTGCTCCATTTTTAGCAGCTACATAATTTAGTTACATTATGCTATGGGTCAACTTGAACTGCTAGATCTTTTCTGAATTGCCTGTTTTTATGTGACCTGCTGCCAAGCCATGCTTCCCTTATTCTGGCCTCACAAAATAGACTTTTAAATTTTTGAGAATATTTTTCTTTATCTTATAATTTTCACCTTATTCTTTTAATTTTAGCCCTGTACTCCAGCCATTCTGAGCTCATTTTGAATCTCAGTTCTGTTCTTCAACAAATTTGATATCCCCGCCAGTTTTGGGTCATCTTCAGACGTGGTAAGTACGTTTTCTGTGTCATCTAAGTCCGGGATCCCCAGCCTCCGGGCCACAGACTGGTACCTCCTGTCAGATCAGCAGCACCATTACATTAGAAATAAAGTGCACAATAAATGTTATGCGCGTGCTTCATCCTGAAACTATTCCGCCCCCCAACTCCCTAGTCCATGGAAGAATGGTCTTCTGGGAAATCAGTCCCTGGTGCCAAAAAGGTTGGGGATCACTGATCTAAGTTACTAGTAAAAGTGGAAAAGCCCTGTGGCCTTTCTCTGGTGACTTTTCTCCTGCTTGCTACCTATGTTTTGTGTAAAATTTTTGATCAATTGCCAGTCTATTTCACCTGTGTTATAACCTGGTTAATATATCGCTGTCTTGTCTTAAGTCATTTATGGGAAAGTTGTAGGATATAATTTCAGATGCACTGCTGAACCTAAGATATGTTATAGTTACAAAAGTCTGGATGGATGGAAGGTGATCCAAGAAGGTTTCTTTTGTTTTGTAAAATGGAAACTATTGTACTTTTTCCAATGATAAAAGTAATATAAGCATGTAAAGGTCAGCAGCATTCAAAAGTATATGAATTAGAAAGTCCTTCGGTAATTCTTTGTGATGACCAACTTCTGGATAACTGTGGTTCGTGGTTTTGTGTATTCATAAACACAGATCTGTGATATAAATCGAATCATGCTACAGAGAATGTTGTGTGACCTACTTTTTTACCTTATAAGCTTTTGGAAATGTCTTTCTTTGTCAGAATATATAGTTTCACTTCATCCTTTTGAACAATACAGTGTTCTTTTCTGCAGATGCATCCTAACTTAACTCATCAATCCCATATTGATGGAGCTTTACATCACTGGCGAATTTTTGCTGTTGTGTAAGCAGTGATGCATGATGAACTTTCTTTGCTGGCTTGAGATGTGGTGTTGGTTGCTGGGTTTTGCCTCCCCTGGATTTCCTGTCCGTCTGGGATCTTGTTTTCAATGTTATGAATGTCAAAGGCTGCTTCTACCAAAGACATAAACTAAAGAAGGGTCTGCCAACTCCTTGCTCATCATGTTTTGAGTTTGCAAATCTAAACCTTATCCTTCTTTGAAGGGTAGTTAAAGATGTTTGAACTCTCTGGGGCCTTAGGAGAACCAAGAACCAAGGTACCCCAAGACCAAGTCTGGAGTGATAGACAGGTTCTCCCCACCACATACCGCCAGCTCTGCCAAGTGAGGCCAGTTGCCAGGCCCTGTATAGTTTCTTTCCTTCTCATCTTCACACTTTCTCTCTTCCATGGAGTCTTCCTCCCTGTACACATGTACCTCCCAGACTAAGTTAGAAGCCACCTGCTCTGAACTTCCAGAACATGTTAAGAGTGTGGGCTTGAGAGTCAAACCTGTGTTTGAATATCACAGCTGTACCTTCCCAGTTCTGTGATCTTATATAAGTCACCTATCCTTTCAGGGCCTGATTATCCTCATCTGTAGAATGGAAATAAAACTGTATAAGATATTTCAAAACACCTAACCCAATGCCTGGCTGATATAAAGCACTTAATAAATGTTAGCTGCTATTATAGCATCATGGGTGATCATATTACCTATTCCATAGACTTATGACTCTTACAGGAGAATGTATGTAAAACTTAACACAGTGCTTCACATACATTGAGTGTTAAATAAATGACAATTATTTATTGTATTTCTATCTCCCTTTGGATACTTAACCTCAATATATTTTGTGTGATTTCTGTTTGTGTTCATGTCTTGATCTCCTCCTCTAATGTATAAGCTCCCTTGTGAGCTGAGTTCTCTCTCTCCCATTCTCTCTTTCTTCTCCTCCCTAGCACCTAGCACCCTACCAACTAAAAGCATAAAAGACCCAGTGCTGGGGATTAGTGGGGCTCTTTAAAATTTCGATGACTGAATGCTGCTATCACATCTTAAAATCTCTTTATCACTGTATTGTGTTCTTGTTAGTAACCATCTTTCCCATTAACTGATCAAGGGGGCCTTACTGATCAAGGGGGCCTTGTCCGTAGGGCTGGACATGGCATACATATTCCAACCACTGAGCCACTGGTCACAGAGCTAGCAATCTATGGAATCATAGCTTTGGGAAGGTTTCCAGAAAACAGTGGCCTTGAGTCTGTGTTTATCTGAGCAGAATGTATTTGTATGTTGCTCTCAGGTTTCTGTCTAAATGGAAAGGGACATCAGGCACCAGCTTAGTTTAGGTCACCCTGAAGTTGTTTCTCTCCTTTCACTAATGCCCTCCACATAGCAGCAAGAGCTATATTCAGTTCAGTTCAGTTCAGGTGCTCAGTCGTGTCCGATTTTTGCAACCCCATGAATCACAGCACGCCAGGCCTCCCTGTCCATCACCAACTCCTGGAGTTCACTCAGACTCACGTCCATCGAGTCAGTGATGCCATCTAGCCATCTCATCCTCTGTCATCCCCTTCTCCTCCTGCCCCCAATCCCTCCCAGCATCAGAGTCTTTTCCAATGAGTCAACTCTTCGTATGAGATGGCCAAAATACTGGAGTTTCAGCTTTAGCATCATTCCTTCCAAAGAAATCCCAGGGCTTATCTCCTTCAGAATGGACTGGTTGGATCTCCTTGCAGTCCAAGGGACTCTCAAGAGTCTTCTCCAACACCACAGTTCAAAAGCATCAATTCTTCGGCGCTCAGCCTTCTTCACAGTCCAAATTTCAC
This sequence comes from Bos indicus, assembly GCF_029378745.1. Classification (NCBI taxonomy): domain Eukaryota; kingdom Metazoa; phylum Chordata; class Mammalia; order Artiodactyla; family Bovidae; genus Bos; species Bos indicus. Next base: position 64,196,044 of record NC_091789.1, read on the forward strand.
ATCCATACATGACCACTGGAAAAACCATAGCCTTGACTACACGGACCTTTGTTGGCAAAGTAATGGCTCTGCTTTTCAATATGCTATCTAGGTAGGTCATAACTTTCCTTCCAAGGAGTAAGCGTCTTTTAATTTCATGGCTGCAGTAACCATCTGCAGTGATTTTGGAGCCCCCAAAAATAAAGTCTGACACTGTTTCCACTGTTTCCCCATCTATTTCCCATGAAGCGATGGGACCAGATGCCATGGTCTTCATTTTCTGAATGTTGAGCTTTAAGCCAACTTTTTCACTCTCCTCTTTCACCTTCATCAAGAGGCTTTTTAGTTCCTCTTCACTTTCTGCCATAAGGGTGGTGTCATCTACATATCTGAGGTTATTGATATTAGACAATAGTAAACCAGATCATCTTGGAAGAAAAGCTATGATGAACCTAGACAGCATATTTAAAAGCAAAGATATCACTTTGCCGACAAAGTTCCGTATACTCAAACTATGGTTTTGCCAGTAGTCATGTATGGATGTGAGAGTTGGACCATAAAGAAGACTGAGCATCGAAGAATTGATACTTTTGAACTGTGGTGCTGGAGGATACTTTTGAGAGTCCATTGGATAGCCAGGAGATCAAACCAGTCAATTCTAAAGGAAATCAACCCTGCATATTCATTGGATAGACTGATGCTGAAGCTGAAGCTCCAATACTTTGGCCACCTGATATAAAGAACTGACTCACTTTCAGTTAGGTGTTTTGAAATATCTTATATAGTTTTATTTCCATTCTACAGATAAGGATAATCAGGCCCTGAAAAGATCGGTGACTTCTTTAAGATCACAGAACTGGGAGGGTACAGCTGTGATATTCAAACACAGGTTTGACTCTCAAGCCCACACTCTTACCAAGTTCTGGAAGTTCAGAGCAGGTGGCTTCTAACTTAGTCTGGGAGGTACATGTGTACAGGGAGGAAGACTCCATGGAAGAGGGAAAAGAGCCTGATGCTGGGAAAGATTGAGGGCAGGAGAAGCAGGGGGCGACAGAGGATGAGGTGATTGAATGGCATCATCAACTTAATAGACATGAGTTTGAGCAAACTCCAGGAGATAATGAAGGACAGGGAAGCCTGGCATGCTGCATTCTATCATGCTGGAAAGAGTTGGACATGACTGAGCGACTAAACAACAAGAAGGAGGGGGAGGAGAGGACTTGGAGACAATAAGTATAAACAGCTGCTTCAAGGTTTTAGTATAAGGAGCATGGCAGCAGTGGGGCAGTAGTAGTATCTGGAGGTGGGGTTAGAGTTGAAGAGAAATAAATAATATGAATGATCTAGTCTCAGACCTCAGAATGTAAGTTCCTTGAGGGCAGGGATTTTGTCTCATGTGTCTGTGCCACCTCCCACAGTGCCTAGCACGGAGTTGGAATTCCATAACTGTTGTTGAGACATAGAGAGAGACTTGTGGTTGTTGAAGGGAGGGAATGAGGAAGGGACACATTAGGAGTTTGGAATTAGCAGATGTAAGCTCTAATATATAGGATGGGTCAACAACAAGGTCCTACTGTATAGCACAGGGAACTATATCCAATATCCTGTAATAAGCCATAATGAAAAAGAAGATGAAAAAGAACATACATATCTATATATAACTGAATCACTTTGCTGTACACCAGAAACTAACACAACATGGTAAATCAACTACATACTTCAATGACAATGAAAATTTTAAAATCTTGTTGATTAAGTGAATGATCAAATGTTTGAAAGAATTAATGGAACTAGGGACTTCTCTGGTGATCTGGTGACTAAGACTCTTTGCTCCCAAATGCAGGGATCCAGGTTTGATCCCTGGTCAGGGAACTAGATCCTGCATGCCTGAACTAAGATCCCACATGATGCAATTAAGACCCAATGCAGCCAAACAAATAGTAAACAGAAAAAATCAATGGAAGTAAATGTTAAAGCATTGAATAAGAAATAATAGCAGGATAAAGTGGCAGGTGAATTGCATAGAACCTTGGCTTGAGTCCCAGTCATCCCTGCCACACTCCTGGCACACCAAGCTTACCTAAGAGCCAGACAGCCTAGACATGGGTTGGCATGACACAACTCCCTTTGCTGAGAGGGCATGCTGTATCTCTGCAATCCTCTGCTCCACGAAGCAGACAGGCTTTGGGACTGTAAGAACTGGGTGCAGCCAGATGAGACAGCAAAGCTCAGGAGCGTGCCAGAAGAGAAACCCCTGTGCTTCATCACCATTCTCTGGGCGTGGTCAATCTGTGGCACAGGGCACATTTGAGACATGGGTCGCAGTGCTATCCCAGTCTGCCCCTCCTGGCTGGAGGGTGATTCATAACCTCCTGTTGCTCATGCCAAGGAATAGCTAAACCAGAGTCCAAGGAGAAGCCGATGGCCAAGCAGCCACCAGAAGCCTTGGCCCTGGCTCCTCCCAGTTGCCACATTGCATAATCCTCACAGAGTAAGGTGATGGTCAGCGCACTGGGGCTTCCCCCAGGGTTCTTGTGACTCAGCCGTTGCTGGAAAGATGGCATGGCCCAGTATCGGACTAGCACACAGGAGGCACTTTTGAATGAATGGACCCTTTGGGACTCTGGGAACTAATACGAATGGTGAGGAAAGAGTGCTTCTTTATCCATGCCTTCCCTGTCATCTCACTCAGTGCCCAGACATAGTCCTGTGCAGCGATACAGCCACAGGCAAGAGCATGTCCTGGGCTGGGAAGAAAGGATGTAGTTAGTTGGCAGTACCCCCAGACAGACCTTTTCCATCTCCCCACCTGGCACCTGAAGAGTCCACTATCGTGTCAGGTCTTAGGAGTCCAAAGAGTTTATTCCAACCCACATTGACCTAACACTTAATCTGAATCACATCCTGTGTATTTTCTCAAAGTTGTTACTATAATAATAAAACAACAACAACAACTAATAATAATAATTGCAGCTGACACACATTGAACACCTACTATGGGCCAGCCACTGGACTAAGCACTTTATATATATTATCTGTTGTACTCCTTACGGCACACCTGTGAGGTAAATGCTATTTTTAAAAATTGAACTGTAAATTGATTTACAATGTTGTATTAGTTTCAAGTATAAGGTAAAGTTAATCAGTTATAGAGATATATAATATATAGTCACTCTTTTTTAGATTGTTTCCTCATATAGGTTATTACAGATTATTGAGTATAGTTCCCTGTGCTATACAGGAGGTCCTTATTGGTTGTTTAATTTATATACAACAGTGTGTACATGTCAATCCCATCCTCCTAATACTATTATTGTCTCTGTTACACAGAAAAAGTTCAATCTATGAAGGGAAAGAGTTGAAATTCAAGTCCAGGTCTGTCTCACGACAGAATCAGTTCTGCATGGTTCTCTACTATAGCATCAAAGTGCTCTTTCAAAAGTAAGTCAGATAAAATAATTCTTGGCTTGACAACCTCCAGTGGTTTCCCATCACATGTAGAACCAAAGCCGACTTTCTTCCTGGGCCATCAAGGCCTGGCAGAACCCAGGCTGTACCTTCCTCCCCAGCCTCTGCCTCCTTTCCCCACCCCTGTAAAAAACTGTGCTCCAGGAACCGCATCAGTAGCCAGGCTCTGTACCAGCAGCCGTGATCTGCTATGAGTATGTTTGGTAGGCTGGCTTGGGTGCCTACCCTTGCTCACAGTGTTACCTCCCTTGGAAAATACCTCCCATGGTTCAAACAACCATCCCAGAAGCCCTGTCGGTATAAGGTGGAAGCTGCCTGTGGTTGTCAGTATGACCACTGTTCCGTGGAGAGTTGCTGGGCTATCTTAGAACGCTTGTTCTCTCTTTCTCACTTGTGCTGGAAGATTCTAGAAGGTTGAGAGTATCCCAGATCCTCTCCAGTACCAAGAAGAGTGTGATGCTAAGAGATAAATCTAAACAGCACTGGACTAGGAAAGATATGACCTATATCTTTCTCCAGCTTTCTCGCTCAGTAGCTTAGGAGGCCTAAGGTGAATCTTCACTTTTCTAAGCCTCAATTTCTTTCTTCTTCTTCTTCTTTTTTTTTCTGTTGTTTTTTATTTTTTGGCCATGCCATGCAGCTTGTGGGATTGTAGTTCCCTGACCAGGGATTGAACCCTGGGTCACAGCAATGAAAGCACTGAATTCTAACCACTGGACCCCAGGGAACTCCCTAATGCTCAATTTCTTTATTGGTCAATGAAAGTCATAATATCTGCTCTTGAGGGATTGCTCTGAATATCTAATAAGATGACTTATTGGATAGTGTTCTGGAAAGTTGAGTGCTTACTATGTTTCAGATATGGCTCTAAGCTTCTTGCTCCAAATACCCAACCTTAATTTAACCATGAGATAACATCAGACAGGGCTTCGCAGGTGGCGCTCTGCTGTGTTGTGCTTAGTCTCTCCGTCGTGTCTGACTCTTTGCGACCCCATGGACTGTAACCCACCAGGCTCCTTTGTCCACAGGGATTTTCCAGGCAAGAATACTGGAGTGGGTCAGGTGGTGCTAGTGGTAAACAACTTGCCTGTCAATGCAAGGGACGCAAGAGACACGGATTTGATCCCTGGGTTGGGAAGATCCCCTGGAGTAGGAAAAGGCAACCCACTCCAGTATTGTTGCCTGAAAAACACCATAGACCAGAGCCTGGAGGGCTACAGTTCATGGGGTCACAAAACATTGGACTCGACTGAAGCAGCTGAACACATTAAGCTGCTCACCTGTATTACCTCCATCATTCCCCAGAAAAACACTACTGTATTACTAGTAATCGTATGTCCACTTTGCAGATGAGGAAAATGAGGCACAGAGAGGGTAAGAGGTTTGTTCATCATTACCTAGCTAGTAAGTGTCAGAGCCAAATTGAGAATCCACCAATCTGACTTCAGAACCTGTGGCCTGAGCCATTTACTTTCACATGAAAGGTAAAGTGTTTTGTTTGGGTGAATGTTTTATCTGTTCTGGTGGCTCCAATGGAATACTGTAGACTGAGTGGCTTATAAACAACAGAAATTTATTTTTTGTAGTATAAAGTTCAAGGTACCAGCAAATTTAGTGAGGCCACTCCTTGGTTGTGGATGACCATCTTCTCGCTATAATCTCACGTGGCAGAGGGAGATGAAGGAGCTCTGTGGGCCTTGTCTTATAAGGGCACTGTCCCATTTATCAGGTTTCCATCCTCATTGCCTGATCACCTCCCAAAGGCACACATTCAAATACCACCAGATTGGGGATTAAATTTCAACATACCGATTTTGAGGGGATACAAACCTTCAGTCTATAGTAGGTGGGAGGTTATTATTATTTTTTTAAAGTAGCAATACTTTTTCTATCATTTTCTCTAAGTGTTATAGCATTTTTCCTCTCACTGGGCCCTATGCTACTTGGGTTCCTTCACCTGTTGTTGTTTAACTTTGTGGTAGGGAACCCTCTCCCTACCCAGTTTGCTTACTTCCTTCTTCCTCAAAGGTATAAGAGGTTCCCAACGAATGTGATGTTCCAAGAACATAATCTTCCTATGGTCAGAAAGGAGTGCAAGTGCCTGGGGTCTGATTCCTTTGTGTCTTCACGAGTACTGAGCACCTCCCATATGTCAGGGCCTGATCTGGTCAACTGGGGCTATGGCAAGGAACAGTCAAAAAACCCCACCCTGCACAACTTCACTTCAGTGGTATTCTTGCTTCAAACACCCAACCTTAATTTAACCATGAAATAACATCAGACAGGGCTTCCCAGGTGACTCCATGGTAAAGAATCCACCTTCTAGTGCAGGGGGTGTAAGATATGCAGGTTCGATCCCTGGGTTGGAAAGATCCCCTGGAGGAGGGCATGGCAACCCACTCCAGTGTTCTTGCCTGGAGAACCCCCATGGACAGAGGATCCTGGAGGCCTATGGTCCATAGGGTCACAAAATTTTGGCAACCCCATGGACTGTAGCCTGCCAGCCTCCACTGTCCATGGGGGTTCTCCAGGCAAGAACACTGGAGTGGGTTGCCATGCCCTCCTCCAGGGGATCTTCCCAACCCAGGGATTGAACCCAGGTCTCCCGTGTTGCAGACAGATTGTTTACCATCTGAGCCACCAGGGAAGCCCATGAATACTGGAGTGGATAGCCTATCCCATTTCCTGGGGACTGTCTCTACCCAGGAATCGAACTGGGGTCTCCTGCAGTACAGGTGGATTTTTTATCAGCTGAGCTACCGGGGAAGCCCACGATCCTGAGACATGACAATAAATACAATATGAGATCCTGAATTGGATCTTGGGATTAAAAAAAAGACATTAGTGGGAAAACTGGGGAAATTTGAATAAGGTCTATAGATTAGTTAACAGTGTTGTATCAATATTAATTTCCTGGTTTCGATACCATTACCATTATTATGTAAGGAGTTTAATGTGAGCGGAAGCTGGGTGAATGGTGTACAGCAACTCTGTGCTATGTTTCCTATTGTCCTGTAATGTCAAACATTATTTTAGGCAGTTTGAAAGCAGGCTGGCAGGCACAGAAATGATAAATGACAAAGGATATGGGAAGGACATTGACAGTACCTGCTGTACCTCCCGAGTCAGTGTCCTCATCTGTGAACTAGACCCAATAATAATGTATCTCAAGGAATTTGTATGGGAACCTACTTTTGAAGTATTATAAAATGCAAGCTATGAGTATTCACTTTTGTGATAGAAGCTCCTAAAGAAATAAAAATATCAATACTCCATCCCCTCGAAACACTGTTTTTTAACAAAATTATTTCAAAATAAAAAGTTAAATATATCCTTGCCTTTCTGAGTCTTGCCTTTTGGTAGAGTGAATGTGGAGGAAGGGATAACTAAAGCAATTGGGAAATTAGTATTTTTTGGGGGGGTTGAGAAATATTATTTTATTCATTAATCATCTAAAATTAATCATTGTTTTAAAATATTTATGACCTTACAATGAAATGAAATATGCTTAGCCTGAAGTCTCTGGACAACACTGGCCAGGCAAGGTCCCCTGTGTTCAAACTCTTTGGCCTAAAAGGACTCCAGTTAGAATTGTCTTGTCTTTTCCTCTCTCCCTACATATGCCTTCTTGGCTGATTTGTATTATCAGGTAGAAATTGGACTCTGAGGCTTTGACAGGGTAAGGAGAAAAAAGCAAGGGATGTGAGGTAAAGTAAACATGTTGTTTATTTTGCTTTTCTTTCTTGGAGGGACCACTTCTCTCCAAATCCATTGGCCTGGTAAAGCTGTGAGTACTATCCTGACCTCTGGCATCCCAACACAGAAGTAGACAGTACCTCTCATCTGGACAGCCAGAGCCCTTCACCAGATAGGGAAATTAGCATTTTAGAAGGAAACAAATACTATGGATAAAGCAAGAAATGCAGATAGGGAGCAAGAGAGGGTCAGTTTTAAAACATGTTGGTTATGTCAGGCTTCCCTGAGAAGGTGACATTTGAATGAAGACTTTAAAGAAGAGAGAGAACAAGAGCCCCACAAAGTCAGCCACAGTGAATAGCAAGGGCAAAGGTCCTGAGGCCAGACCCGTTTAAGGAACAGCCGGAAGCCTAGTGTGACTAGAATAGAGCTGCACAAAGTAAGGTTGCCTCTTGCTGGGATCTTAGACAATGGACAGAGCATGGCCACCAGGGAAGGCTCAGGGAAGTCAAACAATAGGCACCAAATAGGGGACCCGCCAGGCTTCCCAGGTGGCACTAGTGGCAAAGAACCTGCCTGCCACTGCAGGAGACATGAGATGTGGATTTGACCCCTGGATCAGGAAGATCCCCTGGAGGAGGGTTTGGCGACCCACTCCAGTATTCTTGCCTAGAGAATCCCATGGACCGAGGAGCCTGAAGGGCTACAGTCCAGGGGGTTGCAAAGAGTCAGACACGACTAAAGCGACTTAGCATGCACACAGAGGACCTGCCATTGACCTCTGTTTCCAGCTGAGTCATGA
>NC_091789.1:64204088-64273172 GCF_029378745.1 Bos indicus
AAGTAAGCCAGAAAGAAAAATACCAATACAGTATACTAATGCATATATATGGAATTTAGAAAGATGGTAACAATAACCCTGTGTACGAGACAGCAAAAGAGACACTGATGTATAGAACAGTCTTATGGACTCTGTTGGAGAGGGAGAGGGTGGGAAGATTTGGGAGAATGGCAGTGAAACCTGTATAATATCATGTATGAAACGAGTTGCCAGTCCAGGTTCGATGCACTATACTGGATGCTTGGGGCTGGTGCACTGGGACGACCCAGAGGGATGGTATGGGGAGGGAGGAGGGAGGAGGGAGGAGGGTTCAGGATGGGGAACACATGTATACCTGTGGTGGATTCATTTCGATATTTGGCAAAACTAATACAATTTTGTAAAGTTTAAAAATAAAATAAAATTCAAAAAAGTTTTCAAAAAAAAAAAAAAAGCTCAACATTCAGAAAACTAAGATCATGGCATCTGGTCCCATCACTTCATGGGAAATAGATGGGGAAACAGTGGAACAGTGTCAAACTTTATTTTGGGGGGCCCAAAATCTCTGCAGAAGGTGATTGCAGCCATGAAATTAAAAGATGCTTACTCCTTGGAAGAAAAGTTATGACCAATCTAGATAGCATATTCAAAAGCAGAGACATGACCAATCTAGATAGCATATTCAAAAGCAGAGACATTACTTTGCCAACAAAGGTCCCTGTAGTCAAGGCTATGTTTTTTTCCAGTGGTCATGTATGGATGTGAGAGTTGGACTGTGAAGAAAGCTGAGTGCCGAAGAATTGATGCTTTTGAACTGTGGTGTTGGAGAAGACTCTTGAGAGTCCCTTGGACTGCAAGGAGATCCAACCAGTCCATTCTAAAGGAGATCAGTCCTGGGTGTTCTTTGGAAGGACTGATGCTAAAGCTGAAACTCCAGTACTTTGGCCACCTCATGCGAAGAGTTGACTCATTGGAAAAGACTCTGATGCTGGGAGGGATTGGGGACAGGAGGAGAAGGGGATGACAGAGGATGAGATGGCTGGATGGCATCGCTGACTCGATGGACGTGAGTTTGAGTGAACTCCGGGAGTTGGTGATGGACAGGGAGGCTTTGTGTGCTGCAATTCATGGGGTTGCAAAGAATCGGACACGACTGAGTGAATGAACTGAACTGAACTGAACTGAATTAGTGTGTAATGGTATCTCATTGTTTTGTTTTCACCAGTCTACTCTGAAAAGTTATCTTAATTCCATATTTCCATTGTAGCATTTCCATTGTGTTTTATTACCATAAATTCTTCAGGCGTTTTATCTTTAATCTGAGGTTTAAATAGATCATCTGCTCAGGGAAACTTCTGCTGCTGTTTATACCATCAGTTATTACTTTGCTAAATTAGTCCTCTAATAATTTTTTCATGAATGACTCATAACTTTAAATCATGTATATTGGAAAATACTTATTTTTAATTCACAATACTGACCACATTTTCTTTTCTTGAGTATTGCCTTGTCCACTAAAGTTTAGTGGCTCCACACAAAAGTTTAAGTTCAGCATTAACTTCTTCCTTTTTTTTTTTTTTTTTGGTTTGTTTTGATTGTCTTATATACTTGCTAGATGGTAACCAAAGTTATATTAGTACCAGTTGCAGTTGCAGTAGTACGTTTACCCTGGAACTTTTACTTACAAGCATATATGTATTTTATCAGAATATTGACTTTATCTTATGTCTTCTTTGTATGGTTTTGAGAAGCTATATGCTCATTATTCAAGTATTTTTATAGTCTGTGCCTTTTCTCCACTGAGATTCAAATGAATCCATTTATATAATGTTAGATAGAGGGAATAATCATAAAATATGTTGATATAGTTACTAAGGGAGATATATTTTTAAAAGAACAGTAACTAAACTATTTGCTATTTGCTAGCAAAAATAATTTTCTCTCAGTGTATTTTGTAATTATAAAAGTCCAATTATTCTTGCATATAGTCTATATAATCAGAGAAGATATATTAGCAAGGACCTCAATCGAGCATAGATTTATAGAAAATCTAATGTTCGGTTTTAACTAGTCTAACTCAGAGTCTTATTATGGTTCAGTTATCAACATTCTTGTTTTTCTGTCAGTAAAGAGAATGTGCTAGTTTTCTTGGGGGGAAGACTATTTTAATCAATATTTTCCTATGCTTTTGATTTTCAAGAAAACAGAAATCTTAAGACACTTGTTTTCAAGGGTCTGGTACTGTGCCTAATGAATATTTCTCTAATTAATATGTTATCATTAGTAAAACATACATTCTGTTTACTTCCAACACTGATTTAAAGTGACCTATGATAAAAGATGTATTAAATGTTTGGGATTGACATGTACAGACTGCTATATTTAAAATGGATAACCATCAAAGACCTACTGTATAGCTCAGAGAACTCTGCTGAATACTCTGTAATAACTTAAATGGGAAAATAATTTGAAAAAGAATAGATATATGTGTAACTGAATCACTTTGCTGTACACCTGAAGCTAATGCAACATTGTTAACTAATTATACTCCAATATACTACTTTGCCAACAAAGGTCCATCTAGTCAAGGCTATGGTTTTTCCTGTGGTCATGTATGGATGTGAGAGTTGGACTGTGAAGAAGGCTGAGTGCCGAAGAATTGATGCTTTTGAACTGTGGTGTTGGAGAAGACTCTTGAGAGTCCCTTGGACTGCAAGGAGATCCAACCAGTCCATTCTGAAGATCAGCCCTGGAATTTCTTTGGAAGGACTGATGCTAAAGCTGAAACTCCAGTACTTTGGCCACCTCATGCGAAGTGTTGACTCATTGGAAAAGACTCTGATGCAGGGAGGGATTGGGGACAGGAGGAGAAGGGGACGACAGAGGATGAGATGGCTGGATGGCATCACTGACTCGATGGACATTGAGTCTCAGTGAACTCTGGGAGTTGGTGTTGAACAGGGAGGCCTGGCGTGCTGCGATTCATGGGGTTGCAAAGAGTCGGACACGACTGAGCGACTGACCTGATCTGATAAAATTAAAAATTTTAAAAAAGAAAATAAACTTTCATAGAAGACAAAGATAGCAATATAAACTAAAAAAACATTGAGAATGAGGCAAAATATTATTGTACTTCACGGTATACTAGCTTTATCAATATAAATATAGTCATTATTTGAAATGGAAGGAAATTAACTCAGCATTGCTCTTTCACATAAAGGCATATAAATGCATATTCAGATATAGATACAAATAATAATGGCATTTTTATCAACCATTCATCTCCTTGTATGTTGTCCATTATAATAGAATCTGTTTGTTGTCTCTCTTAATATAGTGGTATCCTCTTTCATATATCAGATGTTTGTTAAGCACCTACTATGTGTCAGAGTGTTTCAGGCACTGGAGATACAGTGGTAAAAAAAATTCCTTGTCCTCATGGGATTTATATTTTATTCTCAATTTAGGTAGAGATAAGCAAAGAAGCCAAATATATCATGTAATCACTAAGGACTATGGAGATAAAACAGGCAGAGGGAAAAAGAACTCAGTTAACTAAACATACATGGAATTAGAAAGAACACTAACTTGTTCTATATTTTTCATTTTTGTCACTAATATAAGAAATCTAAGACTCTGTGGAACTGACATTGAGAAAATCATGCCCAGAATTATATCTTGTTATTAGTCAATGCAGTGTTTAAAGTGGACATGGTGAGTTTTTAGCCACATCTTCAAAATATACATTCTTCATGTATTTTACAGGCAATCTTCTTTTTTAAAGTTGAAATACAGTCCATGGGGTCGGAAAGAGTTGGACATGACTGAGGGACTAAGCACAGCACATAGTTGATTTACAATGTTGTTTTTTTAACTGTTTATATGCAATCTTAACCCTGTTATTGATGACGGATTTCTTTTGCCCTAATGGCTATCTCTTTGTAGAATCTTAATAAGTTTGAGATTAGAAACAAAGACTTTCCTGCAATGCATGTGGTCTTAGTTCTTTTACACATTTCTTATTGGATGTTTTAAGTTATAAAAAAAAAAATAGCACATTAATTTTTTGAAAATGACAACATATCTTATTCAGGAATAACTCTGGAACTTCACGAAAGAAGCTTATTTTCCCACTGTTAATTTTGCATGCCAAAATGCTCATATCATTAGTCATTTCTCTCAAATATATCCTTGCAATTTTTAACTGAACTGAGCCTATGAATTTAGTAATTTTCTAGTAGCAAATAAGATCCTACGGGAATGAGACACCAAGAAAAAGGTGGGGTTGGAGATAGTTTTGAGTATAGGTATAGGCCTAGGATTCAGGATGTTCCATTGTATTTCAAAAATATGTGGGAGATACCAGTTTTGGAAGGACAAGCCTTGTGCACTTTTAAAGTTTGTTTAGTGTTGGCTCGTTTCTGGCTATGCAGTGAAAGTAAAAGTATTAGTCACTCAGTCATGGCCAACTCTTTGGGACCCCATGGACTATAGCCCACCAGGCTCCTCTGTCAATGGAATTCTCCAGGCAAGGATACTGGTTGGGTTTACCATTTACTTCTCCAGGGGATACATACAATGTATATATTTAATATACATATTAAGTAACCAGAAAATGAAAATTCATGGTTGGAGAGAATATTAACCAAGTTTTAATAGTTCTAATGTGAAAGACAATGCCTTTGCTAGCTTGCATTAAGCGATGTGAAATATACTCTATGAAAACATTTCCCAAAGCTGGCCTTTTGTTACAAAAATTTGAGATATGTGCAATTCACACATCTTTGATCAATTTAAGCACATTCTGTCTTACTGGCAGGGACCAAAATCTGTAATCAGACAAGGAGTCCTCTGATGGGGGAGATGATAGAAATGGCAATGACAGTGCACATGGGGTCCTAATTGAGGAATTTTCTAACGGTTATCTAGTAATACGGGGTGCCCTCCATTTGGACTCTGGCAGTAAGTTGAGTATTCTTTGGTTCCCAATCAGTGAAGTGAAAAATCATCCAGTTGTGTTTGACTCTTTGAGACTCCATGGACTATACAGTCCATGGAATTCTCCAGGCCAGAATACTAGAGTGGGTAGCCATTCTCCAGGGAATCTTCCCAACCCAGGGATCAAACTCAGGTCTCCCTCATTGCAGGCGGATTCTTTACCAGCTGAGCCACCAGGGAATCCCAGTCAGGATGAGCACAGTTCAAAATGTTCTCAAGTCCTGGGCCAGGGGGAATGATCTCATTTGGGACATTATTAAGTTCCTGTGAAGAGGAAAGACATTAACCACTCACAAATATTTTGTCATTGACTAAACTGCAAAGATGTATCTGTTAAAGCCATCCATCTGAGTAGACTAGTTCTCTCAAATAGTAAAGAATGTCAATACATCCTAAAAGTGAGTCGATATGTCAGGCATTGACAGAGCTGCTTTGAAGCCAAATGATCTGCTTTGTGCATTCACCTTTCTTCCAAAATATATTCACCAACACATGCAAATCTGGACTCGGCCTCCTCTGATGGAGCCTTTTCAAAGTAAACTGAGTTTCTTTGGCTGCAGTGACACAGATGTTTGGGTGGGAGGAGGGGTGGAGGTGATGGTGGCCATGCTATTTCAAGGCTGGGGAAATGGGTGACCCAGCTAACTAAATGACATGAACTCCCTCACAGATATGCCAGGCTTCCCCTTCATCTGCTCATGGCTGGAAACAGAAGAGCTCCATTGAATCAATTAAAGCAACAAGTTAGATTGACCCAAATTCTTTCAGGAAATGCAAAAGCCTGCTGGCTCCTGGGATTAGCTGGAGTTTCCCAATTGCTCCCCATCTGTACATCACCTTTGGGTCCACTCTAGCTGCGGATGGCTACATCTGCTCACCTCAGTGGCTTGTTTTCCAAACCAAGGTAATTTGAGAACCGCCTAGTTCTAATCAAGCTTCTTTGAACTCTGGAGAAACTTTGTGGCCAGCCCAAAGAGAAATTTGGCCTTCTTCTGAATTGATTTGCTGCATCTCTGGCATTCTTTTCCATCACCTGCCCTTGCTCTTCTGTAATTCCAGGTGTTGTAGCTAACTTGTTGGACGCAGCTTCGTGGAGAACACAGCCCAGAGCAGGTACCATTCAAGGCTTCATTTCTTATAAAGAAAGAAGGATGGGGCCAAGTGGCTGTAGGGGAAATAGCAGCATGGAAAAATAACTGTTTTTTTCCCATCAGGGTAGTGGCATCAGAAGAAGTGAAGAAAGGTCCAAGAACCTTATAGGCAATGACTGATGGCAGAACTCAGATTAAAGGAGACATGGGGCTTAGACAAATTATACTCAGGGCTCACTCTTTCAGCAATGCTTCCTACCCCTGTGATCTCTAGGGACCACAGAAAAAGCCTATGGCACACAGGTTCTTAAACCTGGCTGCACATTAGAATCTCCTGGAAAGCCTAAAACTGTATAGCACAGGGAGCTCAGCTCAGTGCTGTGATGACCTAGGTGGGTGGGATGTGGGGAGGTGGGAAGGAGGTTCTAGAGGGAGGGGGTATGTGTGTATATATATATAGCTGCTTCACATTGTCGTACAGCAGAAACTAACACAACATTGTAAAGCAATTATATTCCAATGAAAATTTATTATAGGCACAAGCCCCTCCCTCAGAGAATCGTTCTTAATCAGTGTGGGGATAGGACCATGGCATCGGCACTTTAAAAGCTCTCCAGATGAAAACCAGAATTGCCATAAAGGACATCATTGAGCTGATTGACCACATTTGAGTATGGACGTTTTATTAGATCATATTGCTGTGTCAATGTTAAAACTCCTGAACTTGATAACTAGATTGTGGTTACCTAAGAGGATGTTCTTGTTCTTTTTTTTTTTTTTTTTTTTTTTATTGAAGGATGTTCTTGTTCTTAGGAAATACATGCTACCATATTTAGGAGTGAAGAACATGATGTCTGCAATTTAGGTGAATGGATTAAAGGGGGAAATACCATGTAGAAACATAACAAGGGATGGATACAGTAAGTGGCAAAATGCTAACATTTGGCAAATCTGGGTGAGGGCTTACCCTGCTGGCAAGGGTTCCTTGTACTATTCTTAGAACTCTTCTGTTAGTTTAAAATGATTTCCAGATAAAAAAAAAATTCTAAAAAGTACCCCAGATGAAATAATGTACAACAACATTTAGAAACTACTGGATTCAGAAAAACAGAGAATGAGTACCTATTAAACAGTGGTTACAGTGCAAGCCTTTCTGAGTCACTGTCCTACACCAGTTCATCTCTCTTCTTTAATGGTCTTGTAAATCTCCTGGGAGTCTGGTTAAAAACTGTTTCTGATTCAGAAAGTCTGAGCTGAGGCCTGAGATTCTGATTAAAAACTGTTTCTGATTCAGAAAGTCTGAGCTGAGGCCTGAGATTCTGCATTTTTAATAGACTCTCTGGTGATGCCAGTGCCTCTGGTCCATGGGCCACACCTAGAATAGCAAAGCTCTACGACTGAATCACCCTGCCATCCACCTGTCAATCAATCAACATGTTTTTTTTGGAACCATCTCCTCTGGGCTCAGCAGTGTAGGAGAATCCCAAGCTCTGGGATCTAACCCCTGATGATCTGAAGTGGAACTGATGTAATAATAATAATAGAAAGAAACTGCACCACTAATGTAATATGTAATGTACTTGAATCATCCAGAAACTGTTCCCCCCACCCCCCAGTCCATGGAAAAAATTATCTTCCACGAAACAGGTCCCTGGTGCCAAAAAGGTTGGGGACTGCTGCTCCAAGTGAAGTAGGGTGGGCCTGCAGAGCTCTGTGGATAGGTAGTCCATCCATCTTGACCTCTGGACTATGGCATCACCCTGTGAGCCATGCGGCTTGGCCCTGTCAGAGTCACTCTGATCCCCAGAACAGAATGGAGCCCAGCGGAAGAAGCTGAAACAAAGGCTGGCAGCACATGGAAGGGGGGTAAGAAGCAAAACAGCCCATGATACAGGTCACAGGGGAAGTTCAGCCCCTCCTGGTGGGTGGCAGTTGGGGCCAAGCTGAGGCTCCAGCAGAGAGCAGCATAATTCTGATGAGGTGTCTGGGTACAGGCTGCCTGAATCTGGTTGCCTCCTCCAGCGTGGAGACTCATTTCTTAGAGTTAGATGTCCAAGGAAGATTCTCGTTTCATGCTGACTGTGGCATGCTTCGAGTTTGTTGCTTTTGCTGTAAGAGGAGCCAAAATGTCTCTCCCCTGGTGGGAGCAGATGGAGCATAGCCCCTGCCTCCATCAGAATTTTCCAGGCCTTGCCTCCCTCCTTTCCTTCATGGCAGCGCCCTTCCCCTCTGCCTGCCTGCTGTGATCATGTTTTCCATGCATTGAATTAGAGGCCAGTCAGTTATCTGTATCTCCCCTGTTTACATCCAAATCAAGGCCAACTAACGGGTGCACAGAAGGACCCAGCTGGGCTTTACTGAGCAGGCAGCCCCAGAGAAGTTTCTGGAAGACAATTGAGAAAGACCTGGCTGACAGGTCTGAGTTTGGATCAGAGTGTTGCCATCGAAGAGCTGTATAAACTTGAGCAAGTTATTTAACATCTCTGAGGTTTACGTTCCTCATCTGTAAAGTGGGGCTGATGATAGCATTAAATTCATAGGGCACTGAACATCAAATGAGTTAGAGAGCTGAGCAGGAGCTTACTAGATGGAAGACAGGCATTCATTTGATGGGGATTTATTGAGTTTCTTCTATGTATAGACATATGTGTGTGTTAGTCGCTCAGTCATGTCCGACTCTTTGTGACTCCATGGACTGTAGCCCACCAGGTTCCTCCGTCCATGGGATTCTCCAGGCAAGAATACTGGAGTGGGTTGACATTTCTTTCTCCAGAAGATCTTCCTGACCCAGGGATCAAACCCAGGTCTCCTGCATTGCAGGCAGATTCTTTACTGTCTGAGCCACCAGGGAAGACCCATATGTATAAACATACTTTATACTGTTCTGAACCTGAAAGAGTGTAGGTGTTTGGTGCAGGAAGTGGAGAGCTTCAGTGCCTGGCTTTGGGTTTGAACCTGTACACTTCACTTACTAGGTGACTTTGTAGCAACTCCTGAACCTTTCTGGGGCTCCATTTTCTCATCTGTAAAATGGGTATGATAATAGTCCCTACCTCTGAGGATTGCTGTGAGGATTAAAGATGGGCTTAGAATGGGAGTTTAACAAGGATTAAGTGTTATTTGCAAAAGTTCCTGCAGTCGAGAGTCATAGGAGCTGCTTTGAGAAACCACACACACACTCATACACACGCATACACTATCACCACACGAGTGGGCAGCCCAGAGAGGACAGGTTACAGGAGAGACACAAATAGGCATTCATTGCCTGTTGGAGGCTCTTTGAACCTCAGGCCAGGGCCCATTTCTGCAAAAAATTCTCTCTGGGACTGTGGTGCCGTGAGCCCCTGGATTTTTTTTTATATGGAAGTAAAATCCACATAACATGTAATTAACCATTTTTTTTTTTTTTTGGCCATGTTGTGCGACCTGTGGGATCTTAGTTCCCTGACCAGCAATCAAACCCATGCCCTCTGCATTGGGAGTGCAGAGTCTTAACCACCAGCAAAGTTCCTGCAAGTGACCATTCGAAAGTGAACAGTTCAGTGGCATTTAGTACAGTCACCGTGTTGGCTGCCCCCTGCCCCCTGAGTTCTTTAGAGTTGGTTTTCCCTTTCAACTGGCTGTATCCAGAGGAGGCAGCCCTCATTTGTTTTTGTCAGTCTTCCTGTCACTGTACCATACCTGTCCCCATTCCCACCTGGTTCCTCCCCGTCCATTTTTCCAATGGGCCTGTCTCTCTGCACCCTTCTACCTTTTAGGGAGACAGGAGTAGGTGTCTCTGGCTGACATCTACATTTAGGGAGAGGGAGGGAGTATGTTGACCCACTGGAAAGGTGCCAGCTCTGAAGGGTGGCACCAACAGAGTTCAGGTTGGAGCTGGTAAAGCCACTTTTTGATACGGATGAAAACAGGCACAACCCATTGTTGCTTCGCCCTCCAGTGGCCCCAGGGACAGCAGACAATGCAAAAGGGATTACTACAAACTATTCAGACCTGAATATTCATTGGCAGGACTGATGCTGAAGCTGAAATTCCAATACTTTGGCCACCTGATGTGAAGAACTGACTCCTTGGAAAAGACCCTGATGCTGGGAAAGTTTGAAGGCAGGAGGAGAAGGGGACGACAGAGGATGAGATGGTTGGATGGCATCACCGACTCAATGGACATGAGTTTGAGCAAGCTCCGGGTGTTGGTGATGGACAGGGAGGCCTGGGGTGCTGCAGTCCATGGCGTCGCAAAGAGTCAGACATGACTGAGCGACTGAACTGAACTGAACTTCTCTGAACTCCCTTCCATGTCTTTCATCAAGTATAGTTGGGAGAGCACTAGGGGACTCCTCAGGGTTTGGTACAGCAAAGGATTAAATAAAGGCGGTTGAAGTCTTTTAAAGATGGCTCTGGCCTAGTCCATTTTCCTAAAATCACAGCCTATCTATCACAGAGGTTGTCAAGCACATTAACTTGACATGATATGGCTGACAATGCCTTGCATGGTGTCAGTGCTGGCCTCACAGCACACGCTCAAAGGGGGATGACTCTTTTTGTGACTTTTCTTGGAGGGAAGGCAGAATGCAAAAGGAAGAGGGAGGTAGCAGCCAGGGGCAGGCAGTTTGGGCTGTTGGGCCTCCTGGACCACAAGGTTTGCCAATTCCCCCCTTTCCTTGAAATGAAGGTGTGACTTTGAAACTCAGTTGCTTCCTTTTTAAAGAATTAATTAATTTATTGTAATTGGAGGATAATTACTTTACAGTACTGTGAAGGTTTTTGCCATACATAGATATGAATCACCCATGGGTGCGCATGTGTCTCCCCACCCTGAACCCCCCTCCCACATCCCTCCCCATCCTATCCCTGTGGGTTGTCCTGGAGCACCAGCTTTGAGTGCCCTACTTCATGCATCAAACTTGCACTGGTCATCTGTTTTACATGTGGTAATATACATGTTTCACTGCTATACTCTCAAATCATCCCACCCTTGCCTTTTCCCACATAGCCCCAAAGTCTGTTCTTTACATCTGTGTCTCCTTTGCTGTCCTGCCTGTAGGATCGTTGTTACCTTATTTCTAAATTCCATATATATGGGTTAATATACACTATTTGGGAGAAGGCAATGGCGCCCCACTCCAGTACTCTTGCCTGGAAAATCCCATGGACAGAGGAGCCTGGTGGGCTGCACTCCATGGGGTCGCTAAGAGTCGGACACGACTGAGCGACTTCACTTTCACCTTTCACTTTCATGCATTGGAGAAGGAAATGGCAACCCACTCCAGTGTTCTTGCCTGGAGAATCCCAGGGACGGGGGAGCCTGGTGGGCTGCCGTCTATGGGGTCACACAGAGTCGGACACGACTGAAGCAACTTAGCAGCAGCAGCAGCAGCAGCATACAGTATTTGTCTTTTTCTTTCTAACTTAATTCACTCTGTATGATAGGCTCCACTTTCATCCACCTCATTAGATCAGTTGCTTCCTTTTAAAATTTGTTTATTTCAGTGCTTCAGGTCTTAGTTTCTGCACATAGGATCTTCTATCTTCATTGTGGCGTTTGAGCTCTTTAGATGCAGCATTTGAACTCTTAGTCGTGGCATGTGGGATCTAGTTCCCTGACCCCCTGGCCCTCTGCATTGGGAGTGTGGGAGTCTTAGCCGCTGGAGCACCAGGGTAGTCGCCCCAAACACAGTTGCTTCTTATTCACTCCGGAACAGTTTATGCACCAGGCTGTGTCTGACTTTCCATGTAGCTTATTTCTGTTTCCCAGGAATGTTGGCAAGGGGATGAATCCTAGTTAAAGCTCTCCCCACTCCCTCACCCTTCACCTTTCACCTCTCCTGATATACAAATGCTTCAGCAGCAAAGGAGGCAAGACTCTCCAAGCAAGAAATAACTTCTCTTGTCCCTAACTGTAGACATGAAAGACAGGGGAGAAGAGAAACCGGGGATGCAGTGGAGGGGAGAGGAGTCCTCTAAGACCCATGGAAAGTTTTCTTTTTTCTTAATAGGAATTGAATTCAACGTTTTCAGAAATTATAAACGTTCCACACCTTCAGTGCAACCAGTGAAACAATACACAGGCATATGAAGCAAAATAAGCAATGTGCTCCCCTCTCCTTTTCCTCTCTACAGAATAAGCAATAGTAACAGCCTGCGTCTGAATCCTCCCTCTGCCTTCCTGTGCACATGCGAAGGCATGCAGGCACAGAGCCTGTGGTTGGAGATTTTGGTGTTTGTACTAGAATGGGAATCATGAGATACACATTGCTCTGCAGCCTGGTTTATGCACTTAAGTACATCACATATATGTGTTAGTATGTGATATTTTTCTCTTTCTGACTTATACTCTGTATGATGGGCTCTGGTTCCACCCATGTCTCTACAAATGACCCAATTTCATTCCTCTTTATGGTTGAGTAATATTCCATTGCACCACGTTTTTATCCATTCCTGTGTTGATGGACATTTAGGTTGCTTCTATGTCCTGGCTATTGTAAATAGTGCTGCAGTGAATATCGGGGTGTATGTGTCTTTTGGAATTAGGGTTGTCTCAGGGTATATATGCCTAGTAGTGGGATTGCCGGGCCATATGGTAGTTCTGTTTTTAGTGGAATCCAGGAAAATGGTACAGATGAACCTATCTGCAGGGCAGGAAGAGAGATGTGGATATAGAGGACGAATGTGTGTACATGGGGGAGGAGGGGAGGGTGGAACAAATTGGGAGAGTAGGATTGACACATATGCACACACATAGACACTGCCATTTGTGAAATAGGCAGCTAGTGGGAACCTCCTATATAGTTCAGGGGGCTCAGCGCAGTGCTCTGTGATGACTTTGATGGGTAGGATGGGGGCTGGAGGGAGGTCCACGAGGGAGGGGATATATGTATGCATATAGCTGATTCACTTTGTTGTACAGCAGAAATGAATACAATGTTGTAAAGCAATTAGACCCCAATAAAAACAAACAACAATGACAAAAAAAAAAAAAATGAGTACATCACAGACCTCCCAGCATACCAGTAGTCATAGATCTGGCTCATCTCTTCAAATAGCTACATAATACTCCATAACATGATTCTACTAGGATTTATTCAGCCATTTGTCTACTGAGGAGGGCTCAAGTTGTCTAGAACTTTGTGGTCATTCCTGTGAAAAAGGTCACAATCCCCACTCATCTCAGCATATTTACCAAGGCTGCTTAAGAAGATTGCTGGGTTTCAGAGGGCTTTAATTTACCTATGGCGAGATTGCTTGGCTGGTTTTCATAAACAGAATTCTGATTCTCTCCTTTTATTATCAAAAATTTTATTGTTCATCTGTTAAGCAGATCTCACTTGCCTTCTCAGTAATCCATGTATTGCCCCATAGTAGAGGGTGTGAACTGAAAAGGACTTTTGTAAGGAATGGACATCCAAAGATAGCATCTTCTTTCCTGTGTGATCCCAGGAAGAGGTGGATTACAATTTATCCAACTGGACCACATCTTCCTGATGCCTTCCTTCACTGATCTAGTCCAGTTATTCTCCTGCCTTTTCTAGCCATGAGCATTCTAGGCGCAACCTTGATAAGCAAAGAGAAACTACATTTTGTTGGGAGCAAACACATTCTGGCTTCTCCCCCAGGTAAAGATTCCTTTGCAAGACAATGCAAAAGGGCTAGAGTGGCCACACTAGGAAGATGAGCACAAATTACAGAAAATGATGAATATCAATCTGCTTAGCTGGTTCCTTTTGCAAAACTATCGTTGAACAGTGCCTTTAAAAATCAAGGACATGGTGGGGACATGGGTGTCCACTGTAAAGTTCTTCCAAACTTGTATAACAAAGTGTTAAAATATTGATATGTGGTTTGAGTTACAAAAATTCTGGTCACATACCATTATCTGGGCATATAAGATCCATATCAAAATACTTTACTGTGTATATACTTGATGCTTTTTAAAGCACTTTAAAACTCAAATTCCACTCTTACAGCAGCCTTGTGTGTCAGAAATCACTCTCACTGGACAACAGAGAGAATGAGGCCTGGAGAAGTAAATGATTTGTCCAAAGTCTCATATATAATTGGCTTCCCTGGTGGCTCAGTGGTAAAGAATTTTCCTGTGATGCACGAGATGCAGGTTCGATCCCTGGGTCAGGAAGATCCCCTAGAAAAGGAAATGGCAACCCACTCTAGGATTCTTGCCTGGGAAATCCCATGGAGAGAGGAACCGGGCAGATTGTAGCGCACTGGGTCACCAAAGAGCTGGACACAACTTACTGACTAAACAACAACACCGTATACGTGATTGGCAACAGTGTGAAGCTTTGACTATGGGATCCTGAATCCAGTGTTCATTTCACTTGTAGGAAAGGGGTATAAAATGATATCTTCATTCCATTTTTCATTAGGCCTCTGTTTGAGTCTCATTTGGCTTAACCCAATTTCTCTTAGTCTAGGCATACAGATCTATGCTTCTTTCCATGACTGACTGAACACTGATGGAGCAGCAGTAATGTACTAGGTGTTCCAGAGACTGTAGAATTAGATCTGGCTGCTGCCCTATAGCTCCCAATCTCAGTTTGTTGAAGCCAATCTAAAATAGTTCTTGCTCTGAATAGACAGTAGAGGTTTATAGGAACATGTCTCCTCTCTAAGCTTGTTTCTCACCAATATGGACTCCTAAGGGAATCTCTTGTCAGACAGGAATATCTGGTAACTGGTGTTTGAGTAGTCCTGAAAAATCACCCTCATTTTGCCCAATTCAGTCTTAAAGATAGATGAATATGTCCGTTTGTTTTCCAGAAAAACAAATAGAGGCTAGTTTTCTCTTCTGAGGGGTCAGAAGTACATCTCACCCAAAATGTTATAGTCTGAAGCACATTGGAATGGTCTCTTTGATCCCAAATATTTTCTTTATCAGCGAAAATATCCCTTTTAGAGATATTACTCCTTTCTGACTGGGCTTCCCTCGTGGCTCAGTTGGTAAAGAATCTGCCTGCAATGCAAGAGGCCTGGGTTCGATCCCCAAGTAGGGAAGATCCCCTGGAGAAGGAAATGGCAACCCACTCCAGTATTCTTGCCTGGAGAATTCCATGGAGAGAACAACCAGGCAGGTTATAGTTCATGGGGTCGCAAAGAGTCGGACACGACTGTGTGACTTACACTTTCATAGATACTATTTCTTTCCTTTAGGGACTTCCTATAGCTCAGACAGTAAAGAATCTGCCTGCAATGCAGGAGACCCAGGTTTGATCCCTGGGTCAGGAAGACCCTCTGGAGAAGGAAACGGCAATCCACTCCAGTATTCTTGCCTGGAAAATCCTATGGAGAGAGGAGCCTGGTGGGCTACAGCCCATGGGGTCACAAAGAGTGGGACACGACTGAATGACTAACACTACTCCTCCCCCTCCTTTCTGACTCTCACATCCTGTTAGTTAGCATACTATATTAACCATGCTCTGTGAATATCTTTTGCAATGTTGTGGACATCTATCCCTTTTCTAATCATTCCCACTGCCCCTGGCTTGATCAACTTCAACAGTTACCAGAAGGTCCCAACAGGTCCCTCTACTTATTATCGATATCCTGTGGTTCACCCTGCATTCTACCAGCAGGATTCTATTTCTAAAACACCATTCTGGTTATGTCATACCCTTGGTCAAAAACCGTAGCTGGCTTTCCATTGCCTGGAGTTGTAGTTTTCAAAGTCTATTTGTTCATTCGTTCATTCTTTGGTTTCCAGTTACCAGGGGATGCTTTTTTCATGCAAAATACTAGGTATCTGAAACCTCCAAGTGAAAAGCAGATAAAAAAAGTGACATGCTCCAAAAAAAGGAGCTGTGCTTTAGTTGAAGCGAGGAGGGAGGACACAGAGCCTCATTTTTTCCCTTGGCCTCAGGGAAAACAGTGTGGAGACCACTGACTTACTCCTGAGATTCAAAGGGCTTAACTTGGTATTGGAGAATGCACTACCCTGGCCCTAACATGCATCTCCTGTTGGGCTTCCAACTTTCTCCCAAAGGAATTTGCTTCAGCAGTTTGGTATCCACACAGCTGGAGCTTTCTCCACATTTTTTTTTTTAACCAAAACTTTCTCTTTTTTTTAAAGCCACCCTTTAAAAAGTATTTATTCAGTTTTGGCTGTGCTGGATCTTCGTTGCTGTGTGTGGGCTTTCTCTAGTTGCAGTGAGTAGGGGCGACTCTCCAGTGGCGATGCTCTGACTTCGCATTGTGGTAGCTTCTTGTGTCGCAGAACAGGGACTCTGGGCACCCAGGCTTCAGTAGTTGTGGCCCATGGGCTCAGGAGTTGCAGCTTGTGGGCTTAGTTGCCAGGAGGCATGTAGAATCTCTCCAGACCAGGGATCAAACTGGTGTCCCTTGCATTGAAAAGTGGATTCTTTACTACTAGACCACCAGGGAAGCCCAGCATTCCCCACTTTTTACCTTTTCCTGACATATGCATTGCTGTTCTCTTTTCCTTCATTGCACTCACCCTTCAAGGACAAGCTACTTCAAGAAAGCTTCTCTGACTACCTTGCTTCACAGACTACTCGATTCTCAGGGCTATGATGACTTTATCTTCCAAATAACAACAACAAAAAAAAATGGAGACAGAAGCTGTTCAGCGAAGAGATTGCCACAGAGACTGTTTTTATGTTCTCCTTCTAGCTAAAGAAGTCTCATGGTGTGAACTGTGAGGCCAAGGTTCCATGAGTTTGTGTCCCAGCCCTGCTACTTGTTAGCCATGTGACTCTAATTACTGTGCTTCAGGTCTCTTATCTGTAAAATGAGGACAATAATAGTACTCATCTCAAAGATTTATGTGAAGATTAAATTGTGTCAAGCTCTTAGAACACTGTTTGGCACTTAGTAAGCAGCTGATTGGAGAAGGAAATGGAACCCACTCCAATGTTCTTGCTTGGGAAATCCCATGGACAGAGGAGCCTGGTGGGCTACAGTCCATGGGGTCGCAGAGTCGGATACGGCTTAGCCACTAAACCACCACCACATGCAGTTGATAAAAGTTAACTATTATTAGGATAGCTCAGACATGAGGTCATGAAAGTCTGAGCTAAGGCAGAGGCCGTGGGGTGTCTATCAAGGGCAGAATTGTTGGGAGATCTAAAGGTAGGGAATTGTGGAGGGAGTAAGATAAAGAGAGGGTTTCCCCAGTGGCTCAGTGGTAAAGAATTCACCTGCAGTGCAGGAGTTGAAGGAGATGCAGGTTTGATCCCTGGGTTGGGAAGATCCCCTGGAGGAAGGTACGGCAACCCATTCCAGTATTCTGGCCTGAAAAATTCCATGGACAGAGGAGCCTGGTAGGCCACAGTCCTCGGGGTCACTAAGAGTCAGACGCTACTGAGGCGACTTCTCATGCATGGCATGCAAGATAAAAAGACTAGTACACAACCAATGAAGGGTGAAACGGGTTGCTCTGTCATCAGAGGAAGGAAGTGCCCTGATAGGTGGTTCCTGCCCAGGCTGCTATCAGCAAGGCTGTATTCTCATGGAGCATGTGCTCAGTAAGAGAACGATAACTATCATATTCCAATGCATATATATGGAATCTAGAAAAATGGTACTGAAGAATTCATTTACAGGGCAGCAATGGAGAAACAGACATAGAAAACAGACTCATGGACATGGGGAGAGGGGAGGAGAGGGTGAGAGGTATGGAAAGAGTAACATGGAAACTTACATTACCATCTGTAAAATAGATAGCCAATGGGAATTTGCTGTATGGCTCAGGAAACTCAAACAGGGGCTCTGGATCGACCTAGAGGGGTGGGATGGGGAGAGAGTTGGCAGGGAGGTTCAAAAGGGAGGGGATATATGTATACCTATGGCTGATTCATGTTGAGGTTTGACAGAAAACAACAAAATTCTGTAAAGCAATTATTCTTCAATTAAAAAATAATGAAATTGATCAACCGTAAGTACCTTAGCAAAATTCTATTTTTCAGTTAACTGGAAGCTAAGAGTATAGCCATTTGGAATTGGGCCCTAAGACAGAAGGTGTTGGGAGAGGTGAAAAGAGAGCACAGGGCACTGTCAGGAAGAGGCGGCTACATGGGAGCAGGTGGGAGCATTGTGCCAGATAGCATAAACTGTCTAAAATGTTAGCTGGTAGGATTAAAAGTGCACTAGCTGCCTGGGGCAGGAAGAGACAGTCCCAGAATAACTGAATGGAGACATGGAAAATCCCAAAGAGAAATTTTGATAGTTTGCCTACTTCAAATGGAGAAGGAAATGGCAACCCACTCCAGTATTCTTGCCTGGAGAATCCCAGGGACAGAGGAGCCTAGTGGGCTGCTGTCTATGGGGTCACACAGAGTCAGACACGACTGAAGTGACTTAGCTACTTCAAAACATGCGTGTGTCCTAGAGTGTACATGGAGAGATCACAAGGTCCAAATTGTTTTGTTCAAGTATAATTGGGTTAACAATATTATGTTAGTTTCAAGTGTACATCATAGTGATTGGATACTTTCATACATTGCAAAATGATCACCACAGTAAGTCTAGTTACCATCTGTCACCCTACAAAGTTTTTACAGCATTATTGACTATATTCCTTATGCTGTACATCCCTATGACTTATTTTAGAAGTGGAAATTTGTGCCTCTTAATCATGCTCACCAATTTGACTCATCCCACTCCCCACCCCCAATCCCTTCTCCTCTGGCAACCACCACTGTGTTCTTTGTATCTCTGACACCATTTCTGTTTCTGCTATTTTTAAAATTTTTAAAAAACAAGTTGTTTTAATTTGCTTATTTATTTATTTTGGCCACGCCTCTCAGCTTGTGGGATCTTAGTTTCCCAACCAGGGACTGAACCCCAGCCCTCGGCAGTGAAAGTGCAGAGTCCTAACCAGTGGACCACCAGGGGATTTTCTGTTTTTGTTATTTTCATTCGTTTTATTAGATCCCACAGGTAACTGAAACCAAACAGTATTTTTCGTTCTCTGTCTGACTTATTTCACTTAGCATAATACCCTATAGGTCCATCTATATTGTTGCAAATGGGAAGATTTCATTCTTTTTATGGCTGAGTAAAATTCCATTGTATATGTGTACATATTTATCCATTTGTTTATCATTGGCCACAAATTTCTGCCATATCTTGGCTGTTGTGAGTGATGATGCAATGAACATAAGGGTGCATTTATCTTTTCAAATTAGTGTTTTTGTTTTCTTTGGAAAAACACCCAGAGGTGGAATTGCCAGATTGTATGTTAGTTCTAGTTTTAATTATTTGAGGAATCTCCACAGTTTTCCATAGTGGCCACACCAGTTTATATTCCCACCAACAGCACACAAGGATTCCTTTTACTCCACGTTCTCTCTAACTTTTATTATTTGTTGTCTTTTTGCTAATAGCCATGTGACAGATGTGAGGTGATATCCCATTGTGGTTTTCATTTTCATCTTCATAATAATTAGCGATATTGATCTTTTCTTCATGTGCCTGCTGGCTTTCTGTGTGTCTTCTTTGGAAAAATGTTTATTCAGATCCGTGTGCATCTTTAGATCTGCATTAAGTGCCATATATTCATATATACAGCATACATATGGGTCTTGTGTTTTATATCCACTCAGCCACTCTGTGTCTTTTGATTAGAGCATATAGTCCACTTACATTTAAAGTAATTGTTGATAGGTATGTACTTATTGCCATTTTGTTCATTGTTTTCTTCCTTTGATCTCTTAAGTTGCTCTTTGATGACTATCTTTAGTGTTATGCTTGGATGTTTTTCTCTTTTTGTGTGTGTAGCTACTACAGATTTTTGGTTTGTGGTTTCATATATATATATATATATGTATATATGTATTATTGTTTTAAGTTGATGATCTCTTAAGTTTGGATGAATTCTAACAACCCTGCATTTTCACTCCCTCCCATCTTTAATGTTTGTGACATCACATTTTACATATAATTGTTTTGTGTGTCCCTTTAACTGTTGTGGATATAGGTGATTTTACTACTTTTCTTTTTCAGCCTTTCTACTAGCTTTATAAATGGTTAGTCCACTATCTTTACTGTACATGTGCCTTTACCAATTAAATTTTTCCTTTTATAATTTTTATATTTATAGTTGTGGTCTTTTCTGCTTAGCGAAGTCCCTTTAACATTTCTTGTAAAGCTGGTTTAGTGGTACTGAACTCTTTAATCTTTTGTTTTTCTGTAAAACTTTTTATCTCTCCTTCAGATCTGAATGGATTCCCTGGTGGCTCAGACCGTAAAGAGCCTGTCTGCAATGTGGGAGACCCATGTATCCCTGGATCAGGAAGATCCCCTGGAGAAGGAAATAGCAGTCCTCTCCAGTATTCTTGCCTGAGAAATCCCATGGACAGAGAAGCCTGGCAGGCTACAGTCCATGGGGTCTCAAAGAGTCGGACACGACTTTCTTTCACAGATCTGAATGATAGCCTTGCCATGTAGAGCATTCTTGGGTTTAGGTATTTTTCCTTTCATTACTTGGAATATATCATGCCACTCTTTGTGGCCTGCAAAATTTTCCTTAAAAGTCAGCTGAATTCCTTATGGGAATTCCCTTGCACTTGCTTTTTTCTTGTCGCTTTTAAGACTCTCCTTATCATTCATTTTTGCCAATTTAATTACACTGGGTCTAGGTGGGGACCTCTTTGGGTTCATCTTGTTTGGGACTCTGTGCTTCCTATACCTCGATATCTGTTTCCTTCCCTAGGTTAGGGAAGTTTTCAGCCACTATTTCTTCACATATGTTCTCTGTCCCTTTGTCTTTTCCTTCGGGTACCTCTATAATGCCAATGCTGGTATGCTTGATGTAATTCTAGAGAGCTCTTAAACTATCCTCATTTGCCTAATTCATTTTTTTCTGTTCAACTTGGGTGATTTCCTCTACTTTGTCTTACAGTTTGCTGATTCATTCCACTGTATCCTCTAGTCTACTGTTGATTCCTTCCAATGTACTTTCAATTTCAGTTATTGTATTTTTCAGGCCCTGTTTGGTTCTTCTTTATATTCTCTAGCTGTTAAACTTCACTATGTTCTTCAGTTCTTCTCCTGAGTTTGTTGAGCATTTTTATGATCATTACCATGAGTCTTTGTCAGGCAGATTGCCTAGCTCCACTTCATTTTATTCTTCTCCTGAGGTTTTGTCTTGTTCCTGCCTTTGGAACATATTTATCTGTCTCCTCACTTTGCCTAATTTTCTGTATTTATTTCTAAGGATGAGGTAGGTTGGTTACACTTCCTGTTCTTGGAGAAGTGGGCTTATGCAGGAGACATTCAATCGGGCCCAGCGGCAAACTCCTCTCTGGTCACCAGAGCTATATTCTCTAGGATTGTCCCCTCTGTGGGCTACATGGGCCCTTCTCTTGTGGCAGAGCTGACTACTGTGGGCACAGTTGTAGGTAGGATTGGCCCCCAGTCTGGTTGGCTGCTGCCTGCTGGTGGCCTGGGTCACAGCCTGACTGGTTGCATGGTTCGAAATGTCCCAGGGCTGGTGCCAGCTGGCTGGTGGGCAGGTTGGGTCCTGGGTTGGCTGGCCGTTGTGTCAGGGGGGATCCAGAAGCTGGTGCTGACCTACTAGTGGGTGGGGTCGGGCCCCAAGTTGGCTGATTTGGGGAGCCAGGGGGCCTGGGTCTTGTCCCAGCCTGATGTTGGGCAGGGCTAGGTCCTGGGATCCCTGGCTATGGGGCAGGATGGTGGTCTAAGACTGATGCCAGCCCACTGGTGGGCAGATAAGACCCTGGCACTAATAGGCTAGAAGGAGGACTTGAAAATGGCACTTTCCAGTGTCCTTATGGTAAACAAGCTCCAAAAAGTGGCTGCTATCAGTATTTGTGTCCCTGGGGAGAGTCCCAGTTGCTTTCTGCCTCTCCAGGTCATTCTCTGAGATCAGCAAGCGAATCTGACCCAGGTTCCTTTCAAATTACTGCCTCTGCACTGGGACTTGAAACATGTGAGATATTGTGCAAACTGTTAAAGAGCAGAGTCTCTGTTTTCTACAGCCCTCAGTCTCTCCTGTATGCAAGTTCTGCTGACCTTCAAAGCTGGATGTTCTGGGCACTTGTCCTGCTGGGGCAGAACCCCCAGGCTGGGGTGCCCACTGTGGGGCTTGGACCCCTCACTCCTTGGAGAGAACCTCTGCAATTGTGATTATTCTCCTGTTTGTGAGTCAGCTACCCAGGGATGTGGGTCTTGACTATACTCTGTCCCAATTCTTCTTACCCATCTCATTGTGATTCCTTTATATCTTTAGCTGTGGGAGATAATTTTTGTTAATCTTCAGGTTCTGGTGGTAGTGATGGCTTTTTTTTCATTTCTGAAATCAGTAATTTGTGCCTTTGTTTTTAGTTAATCTGACTAGAGGTTTATCTATTTTATTGATCTTTTCAAAGAACCAGACTTCGGTTTCATTGATTTTTCTCTTTTGTTTTCCTGGTATAACTTTCATTGATTTCTGCTTTAATTTTTTAATATTTCTTTTCTTCTGCTTACTTTGGGTTTGGTTTGCTCTTCTTTTTCTAGTTTCCTAAGGTGGAAGCTGAGATTATTGATATCAGGTCTTTTTTTCTAATATATTAATTCTATGCTATAAATTTCCCTCTAAGCACTGCTTAGAATTTTTATAAATTATATTTTTATTTTCATATAATCCAAAATGTGTTTAAACTTCACTTGAGACTTCTTTGGCCTATGTGCTATTTGGAAGTATATTGTTTAATCGCTAAATATTTTGATATTTTTACAGGTATATTTCTGCTATTGATTTTTTTTTAATTTTATTTTATTTTTAAACTTTACATAATTGTATTAGTTTTGCCAAATATCAAAATGAATCCACCACAGGTATACATGTGTTCCCCATCCTGAACCCTCCTCCCTCCTCCCTCCCCATACCATCCCTCTGGGTCGTCCCAGTGCACTAGCCCCAAGCATCCAGTATCGTGCATTGAACCTGGACTGGCAACTCGTTTCTTACATGATATTTTACATGTTTCAATGTCATTCTCCCAAATCTTCCCACCCTCTCCCTCTCCCACCGAGTCCATAAGACTGTTCTATACATCAGTGTCTCTTTTGCTGTCTCGTACACCAGGTTATTGTTACCATCTTTCTAAATTCCATATATGCGTTAGTATACTGTATTTATGTTTTTCCTTCTGGCTTACTTCACTCTGTATAATAGGCTATTGATTTTTTAGTCTAATTCTACTATGTTCTGAGATCATACTGATATAATTTATATTCTTATAAGTTTTGTTAAGATCTGTTTTATGACCCATGAATGTGGTCCATCTTGGTGAATGTTCTATTGACCTGGAGAAGAATGTGTATTCTGCTGTCGTTGGATGAAATACTCTGCAGATGACAATAAGATCCCGTTGACTGATGGTGCGGTTCAGTTCAACTATATCATTATTAACTTTCTGCCTGCTGGATCTGTTGATTACTAATAGAGGGGTTTTAAACTCTCTAATTGAAATAGTGGACTTGTCTGTATCTTCTTCAGGTACTATCCATTTTTGCATCATGTATTTTGATGCTCTGTTAAATATACACATAATTTTCCTTCCTCTAAAACCTGCTTTGTCTAAAACTAATATAGTTACTTCCACTTTCATCTGATTAGTGTGTTAGCATGGTATATCTTTCTCCATCCCTTTACTATTTAAAATTTATTTTTAATTGGAGGATATCTTTTAGCATCCTTTTACTTTAAATCTATATGTATCTTTACATTTAAAGTGTATAGATAACATATAGTTGGGTCTTGTTTTTTTTTTTTTTTTTTTATAATCCACTTGGATAGTCTGTGTTTTAATTGGTGTATATAGACCATTCACATTTAAAATGATTATTGGTACAGCTGGGTTAATACTGACAATATCTGTAATTATTTTCTATTCATTTTCCTTGATTTTTTTACTTATGTGTGTGTATTCCACTCTTCCACTGCTTTCTATAGTTTTATTTGAGCATTTGCTATTATTCTATTTTCTCTTTCTTAGTATATTAATTATACTCATCTTTTTAATTAGTAGTCATAGACCTTACAATACATATTTACACAAATCTAAATCCACTTTCAAATAACACTATACTGCTTCACAGGCACTGCAGGTACTTTGTAGTAGAATACATCCTTTATAAAATCACTGTCATTCATTTCACTTTTCCATAAACTATAATTATTCAGTTAGTTGAGTTCAGTCAGTTCAGTCTCTCAGTCGTGTCTGACTTTTTGCGACCCCATGAATCCCAGCATGCCAGGCCTCCCTGTCCATCACCAACTCCTGGAGTTCACCCAGACTCAAGTCCATCGAGTCAGTGATGCCATCCAGCCATCTCATCCTCTGTCGTCCCCTTCTCCTCCTGCCCCCAATCCCTCCCAGCATCAGAGTCATTTCCAATGAGCCAACTCTTCGCATGAGGTGGCCAAAGTACTGGAGTTTTAGCTTTAGCATCATTCCTTCCAAAGAAATCCCAGGGCTGATCTCCTTCAGAATGGATTGGTTGGATCTCCTTGCAGTCCAAGGGACTCTCAAGAGTCTTCTCCAGCACCACAGTTCAAAAGCATCAATTCTTTGGCGCTCAGCCTTCATCACAGTCCAACTCTCACATCCATACATGACCACAGGAAAAACCATAGCCTTGGCTAGACGGACCTTTGTTGGCAAAGTAATGTCTCTGCTTTTGAATATGCTATCTAGGTTGGTCATACTTTTCCTTCCAAGGAGTAAGCGTCTTTTAATTTCATGGCTGCAGTCACCACCTGCAGTGATTTTGGAGCCCCAAGAAATAAATTCTGACACTGTTTCCACTGTTTCCCCATCTATTTCTCATGAAGTGATGGGACCAGATGCCATGATCTTCGTTTCCTGAACGTTGAGCTTTAAGCCAACTTCTTCACTCTCCACTTTCACTTTCATCAAGAGGCTTTTTAGTTCCTCTTCACTTTCTGCCATAAGGGTGGTGTCATCTGCATATCTGAGGTTATTGATATTTCTCCTGGCAATCTTGATTCCAGCTTGTGTTTCTTCCAGTCCAGCGTTTCTCATGATGTACTCTGCATAGAAGTTAAAAAAGCAGGGTGACAATATACAGCCTTGACGTACTCCTTTTCCTATTTGGAACCAGTCTGTTGTTCCATGTCCAGTTCTAACTGTTGCTTCCTGACCGGCATACAGGTTTCTCAAGAGGCAGGTCAGGTGGTCTGGTATTCCCATCTCTTTCAGAATTTTCCACAGTTTATTGTGATCCACACAGTCAAAGGCTTTGGCATAGTCAATAAAGCAGAAATAGATGTTTTTCTGGAACTCTCTTGCTTTTTCCATGATCCAGCAGATCATGTAATTATTCAGTACACTGTTGCTATTATTATTTTGTTTATTTATTTTATTTGATAAATTTAATGCCTTTTATTGCCATAGCTCATTTTACTGTGCTTTGCTTTAGTGAGCTTTATAGATACATGTTGTTGTTTTTTTTTTTTTTCCTTATTAATTTTCTGTTTAGTTGATCTATCCATAAGTGTGAGTGGGGTATTAAAGTCTTGCTATTATTATTTTGAACAAACTTTATTCTGTTAGGTTAAGAAGAAGAAAAATAAAAGATTTCACTTTACCTTCCTTTATTCTTTCTTTAACACTTTCCCCTTCTTTATATAGATCTGAGTTTCTGACGTTATTTTCATTTTTCTTAAATAATTTAACATTTTTTTGTGAGGAAGGTCAATTCAATTTTTGTTTGTCTGAGAAAATATTTCTCATTCACTTTTGAAGCATAGTTTTGCTGGATACAGAATTGTAGGTTGATGGATTTTTTCCTTCAAGAATTTAAGTGCTTCATTCCACTATTACTGCTTGCATGGTTTCTGAAGAGAAATCATATGCAATTCTTATCCTTGTTCCTCTATATGTAATGTGTTTTTCCTCTTTCAAGATGTTCTCTTTGTCTTTGATTTTATGTAGTTTAAATATGATATGCCTAGGTGTAAGTTTTCTCACATGTACCTGCTTTGTGTTCTCTGGGCTTCTTGGATTTGTGCTTTGGTGTTTGTCATTGCTTTTGGAAAATTCGCAGCCATTATTACTTCATTCATTAATTCTTTTTCCTTTCTTTCATCTCCTTCTGTCATTCCTATTATATACGTGTTACACTTTTTGTAATTTTCCCACAGTTCTTGAATATTCTATTGAATTTGATCACATTTTCAGTTTGGGACATTTCTCTTGGCATGCTTTATTTATTTATTTATCTATGGCCGTGCTAGGTCTTCATTGCTGCATGCGCTTTTTTCTAATTGTGACAAGCAGGGAGCTATTCTTTGTTGCAATACGCGGGCTTCTCATTGCTGTGGCTTCTCTCGCTGCAGAGCATGGGCCCTAGGGCATGTGGGCCTTCAATAGCTGTGGCCTATGGGCTCAGTAGCTGCAGTTTCCAGGCTCTAGAACAGAGGCTCAATAGTTGTGACACATGGGCTTAGTTGCTTGCTCTGCAGCATTTTCCCAGATTCTGGAAAAAAAATCTGTGGGATTTTCCCAGATCATGGATTAAACCTGTATCTTCTGGATCGGCAGGCAGATTCTTTGCCACTGAGCCACGAGGGAAGCCCCTTGCCATATCTTTAGATGACTTACTCTTTCTTCAATCACGTCCAGTGTGCTGATGAGTTCATCAAAAGCATTCTTCATTTTTGTTACAGTGTTTTTGATTTCTCACATTTCCTTTTGATTCTTATTTTATTTTTTTTAATTTTATTTTATTTTTAAACTTTACAATATTGTATTAGTTTTGCCAAATATCGAAATGAATCTGCCACAGGTATACCTGTGTTCCCCATCCTGAACCCTCCTCCCTCCTCCCTCCCCATATCCTCCCTCTGGGTCGTCCCAGTGCACCAGCCCCAAGCATCCAGTATCGTGCATTGAACCTGGACTGGCGACTCGTTTCATACATGATATTATACATGTTTCAATGCCATTCTCCCAAATCTCCCCACTCTCTCCCTCTCCCACAGAGTCCATAAGACTGATCTATACATCAGTGTCTCTTTTGCTGTCTCGTACACAGGGTTATTGTTACCATCTTTCTAAATTCCATATATATGCGTTAGTATACTGTATTGGTGTTTTTCTTTCTGAAGTCTCTTTACATTGCCCATATATGCTTACATTTTGCCTCCTTTTTTCATTAGAGTTCTCAACAGATTAATCTTATTTAGTTTAAATTCCAAGTCTGATAATTTCAAAATATCTGCCATACCTGAGCCTGGTTCTGATGCATGATTTGTCTCTTCAGATTGATTTTTTTTTTTTTTGCCTTTTAGATGCCCAGTACTTTTTTGTTGAAACTCAGACATGATGTACTGAGTAAAAGTAACTGAGGTAAATGGAGCATTAGTGTGAGGTCTTATGTTAAGCTCTCTAGGAGTTAGGCTAGTTTTACTGTTTTTTGTAGCCATGGGGTCAGAGGCTAAAATCTGCCTAGTGTCTTTGTTTATCCTCTCCATTGTTATTGGGTTTCCCTAGATTCTTCTTCTTAAACAGTGTCTAAGGCTTGCAGGTCTTTCAATCTCCTCTTATTATACAGGATCCCAATTGATGCATAGCAAATTGTAGGGGAAGGAGAAATGTTCTATAATCATATAATTAGCTCTCAGTTTTTAGTGATCCATGTCCCTGAGTTGTGACCTTCAAAAGCACTAATTAACTTTGCTCCTGCCCACCAGTGTAGGTAAGACAGGAAAGCTAGTGGAGTTGGGCATATATTCCTTCTTCCAGGGTGGTTCCATTCCACCAGGCTCCTTTGCCCATGGAATTCTCCAGGAAAGAATACTGGAGTGGGTTCCCATTTCCTTCTCCAGGGGATCTTCCTGACCCATGGATTGAACCCATGTCTCTGGAATTGCAGGCAGACTCTATACTGACTGAGCCACCAGTGAAGACGTTCTAGGGTAGTTAGACTCTGATAAAACCCAAATTAGTTAGTCTAAGATAAAATAATTTCCCTTGGTTTTTCCAGTAGTCATGTATGGATGTGAGAGTTGGACTATAAAGAAAGCTGAGCGCTGAAGAATTGATGCTTTTGAACTGTGGTGTTGGAGAAGACTCTTGAGAGTCCTTTGGACTGCAAGGAGATCCAAACAGTCCATCCTAAAGGAGATCAGTCCTGGGTGTTCATTGGAAGGACTGATGTTGAAGCTGAAACTGCAATCCTTTGGCCACCTGATGCGAAAAGCTGACTCATTTGAAAAGCCCCTGATGCTGGGAAAGATTGAGGGCAGGAGGAGAAGGGGACCAGAGAGGATGAGACGGTTGGATGGCATCACCGACTCAATGGATATGAGCTTGAGTAAACTCTGGGAGTTGGTGATGGACAGGGAGGCCTGGCATGGTGCAGTTCATGGGGTCGCAAAGAGTCGGACACGACTGAGCGGCTGAACTGAACTGAACTGAGGCCAGGCCTTAGTTAATGAGAATAAAGAACTCTAGGCTTATTTTAAATGGTTACATTTCCCCCTCCTCTACCTATAACACTTATAAATTTTTCACCAAACCTGAGAACCTGGTGGGGATCCTGGAGGTAAAAACTCACAAAAAAGAGTTTTTCTCTCTCAAGCTAGAACATGCTCCTTCTCCAGCAATTAGTCGATTACCTGATTACCCGTTAAGTGCTCCAACCAGGATCCAGCAGTGGTGATTGTATTCACCTGTCTTTCCAGTTTCCAAGATAAAAACCACAAGGCAGTTTGCCCTGTGACCTCAATTTTATGTGATTTTAAGAGGACTTGCTGATTTTCATGTCCTTAAGCCTTTGTTCTTGTGACAATAGGAGTGACAACTTCTAAGCTTTTTACATGTCAAGAAACTAGAAGCTCTTTCTAGTCTCTCTTCTGTGCATAAAGGTATATAAAGTTTTCTATTTATATAATTAACAACATATAACAATATACATTTTATAAACTACTTCTAAAGTTAACACATTGTGTACATTTTTGTGCCATTAAATATTCCCCCTATACTACATGCCTAGTGACATGATTTTTCATTAACACAGTTGAAACATAATTTCTTAACCAATCCCCTATTTGAGGGTTCAAATTGTATCCTTTTCTTTGTTTTAAAAAAATTCCATGATAAATATCCCTGTATATAGGGGCTTCCCTGGCTGTCCAGTAGTTAAGACTCTGTGCTTCTACTGCAGGAGACAGTAGAAGATCCATGGTCGAGGAACTAAGATCCCATATGCCTCTGCTGCTGCTGCTGCTGCTAAGTCACTTTAGTCGTGTCCGACTCTGTGCGACCCCATAGACGGCAGCCCACCAGGCTCCCCTGTCCCTGGGATTCTCCAGGCAAGAACACTGGAGTGGATTGCCATTTCCTTCTCCAATGCATGAAAGTGAAAAGTGAAAGTGAATTCGCTCAGTCGTGTCTGACTCTTAGCGACCCCATGGACTGCAGCCTATCAGGCTCCTCCATCCATGGGATTTTCCAGGCAAGAGTACTGGAGTGGGTTGCCATTGCCTTCTCCGCCATATGCCTCTAGGTGTGGCCAAAAAATAAACAAAAAATAAATATCCTTGCATATACACTAATTATGTAATACTGGTTATTTTCTAAATATAAATTCTTAGAGGTAGATTTATTGAGTCAAAGGTAATGAACGCTTTTAAATTCCCAATCTATACTGTCAAGCTGCCTTCCAGAAAAGCTGCACTAATTTACTTCCCAATTGCAGTGTGTGAAAATGTCCAACACTGGATATTTTAATTGCTTAAAACTTCGCAAATTTGGTGAGGGAAAATGGAAACAATATATTTTTTTTTATCAGTAACTTTTAATTTCTCTTTTTATGATATTACGATTATTATTGTTAATATTATTATCCTAAGCTACATTCTGGACTAAATGTAAGTGCTCAAGACCATTTATTGATTAAAA
Source organism: Bos indicus (assembly GCF_029378745.1). Classification (NCBI taxonomy): domain Eukaryota; kingdom Metazoa; phylum Chordata; class Mammalia; order Artiodactyla; family Bovidae; genus Bos; species Bos indicus. The sequence goes on from NC_091789.1 coordinate 64,234,066, forward strand.
GAACTCCGAAAAATCAAAATTACTTTGTAGGCAAAAGTTATATATTTTTCACCCAAGTCTCAGGAATACAATTTTTTTGGTAAATACACAAATTAGACCTCTGCTCCACAGTGTTATAGAATGAAGTAGGAAATATTTTTAACAATCCCTGCATGTTTAACTGAAGACATACAAATCATGAATTTCCCAAAATAAACATAAATTAGGCACCTTTTGCAAACTTCCACATACTGGTGAGAAGAGAATGACCGTTTCTCTAAAATAAATTTGATAAATTCATAATCTTTAAAACACCTAAGTTATTTGCCTTTCATATCAACAACTTACCTAGACATTTCAGAAAAATCTGAGTATACACTTAGAAGCAAATCCATGAAGGAGGCTATTTAGGTGGTATTATTAGGCTGGCATAAACTGCCTTGTATGGTTCTTCAATTGCTAATACTTGGATGGAGGTAAGCTGGAAATTACTTTGTTGATTTAAATTCACATTGCAAAGTAAGATGGAACCTGTGTATTCCATATTTGATTCTGGATTATTTTGCCAGAAATAATCAGCTCCCTCAGAGGCTGACATGAGAACTACCTACTTCAAATATGAAACTGGATGAGCTTTCATTATTAGCAATGTGATCTGCATGGTTGGGTGATTTATTCCTTTCTGGATGATAAAGAGATGGGATAATAAAAGATAAGGACCCACCCCTGAAAGACTAAGCAAGCACCAAAATAAAGCAAGCTATCAAAATGTGGGTTTCATGTGCATTTACATATTTTAAAACTCATTTCCAAATTGCTAAGATTCTAACTTACAGGCAAGTCAATTTCCAAAGGAATGGTATACACCAATGCCACAAGGAGGGTATTCTTTATCTACAGCTGTTAAACAAGTTGCCATCACCTCTCTAAAATATCTTTAAGATAGATTTCTTTACAGAAACTCTTAAATGGATCCTTTCAATATATCTGAGCTCACCACTATTCATGACAACCACAGATGATCCAAATAACTTGTTTCAGCCAACAGATTCTGTTTGCCCCAAATTCAGCCTCTAGACAGGGTACTGTTAGACAATGTGTGAAACTGACTGATCTGAATTTGCCTGCTCCAAATTTGGCTCAAGGATAAGGAGGTAGAAGATAAAGGTAAAAAGAGGCCAAGAAACCAGGTCCTGAAGAACACTAAGCCATTTGAGCATGATGATAACAGTAATAAGAAAAATAACAACAAAATTTGTTGAACATGTCTTATAAGCTAAGGGTTTTACATTCATGAATTCAAAAATTCTTACCACAACCCTACAAGCTAGATCCCATTATTAGCCCCCTTTTAGACATGAGGCACAGGGAGGTTTGGTAACTTGCCTAAGTTGACCTAAGTAGTCAAGGTATGGAGGTGGGATTCAAATCTAAGAAGGCTGGCCTCAGAACCAAGGACTGAAACCACAGTAGCATTTTGCCTGTCCTGCTACATGAGTGTAAAGTGCATGTCACCCACTTTTAGAACTTAAAAAATAAAGGGCTTCCACACATTCTTGCCTAACTTTTTCTCAAACCACCCTTCCCACCCTACCTGGAAACACAGCTTTGCTCACCTTTTAAAGAATCAGGTGTTGTCCGTAGTGAAGCCAAGTCATACTCAAATGACTATAGGAAACGATACAACTGGAAGACTTCATTTTGCATTTTTTGGTATTTATCTCAAGGACAGATTATAAAGTATGAAATAGTGCCTATGCTTCCAAGAGCTATGAAATAGAGATGGGAAGAGAAGAGTAACTCAGCTAAAAGTTCTTTTTCATTCTCTTTATACACATCAGCATTTTTCTCACAATACATGGCATTTATCTCACATTACAATACTAGGTCAAGGTCTAAGTTGCTTCAGTCGTGTCTGACTCTGTGCGACCCCGTGGACTATATCCTGCCAGGTTCCACTGTCCATGGGATTCTCCAGGCAAGAATACTGGAGTGGGTTGCCATGCTCTCCTCCAGGGGATCTTCCTGACCCAGGGATTGAACCTACATCTCGTATGTCTCCTGCATTGGCAGGCGGGTTCTTTACCACTAGCGCCATACTAGTGTCTTCCCAACTATGCATCTTGAGGATGAAAACATCTCACTCAAAAACTAACTATGCATCAAAACCTGACCATAAATACAAACATAGTGGTTTGCATCAAGTACTCTGGTCCCATTACCTCAGCAACATGGGATTTGGCTAATTATGCTCCAAAGAGAAATCCACAAATTCCTGGAAGGAGCAAATTCAGGAACTGAAGGCAGAGACAAGGAGCTAAACAGTAATATCACTGGTGCTATAAAACAACACTTCTGCAATTACTGACACTGATTTCAACTACATAGCAAAAGTAAACACTATAATTTTTTTTTAAACTATAGTCTTTAAGACATGTTTTACCATGGTTGTCCAAGATTGGATGCTTAGCTGAATTACAGCTGATTTCTCCATGAGTACATGGAACAATGCTCAATTTTCTGAAACTATGATAAAGTCCATTTCAGCACATTCTTGTAAGTCTGAACTTTAAAAAACTTTCATGAGTTACACAGCAACATTGACCACACCTCAAGTTCCAGTATATTATCTTGGACAAGAAGCACAAGTGAGTTGATTTTATTGAAACAGTGATACCTCACCAACTTGAAGGAGATGCAAGTAAGCAAAGTAAACTTATCACTTGCCAGTACCTGAGTGATACCATCTGGAGACTTCAAGTGCTCAGTCTCTCAGTCATGTCCAACTCTTTGTGACTCCATGGACAGTAGCCTGCTGAGTTCCTTTGTCCATGGGATTTCCCAGGCAAGAATACTGGAGTGGGTTGCCATATTCCATCTCCAAGGGATTTTCCCAACCCAGGCATTGAACCCTTGTCTCCTGTGGCTCCTGCACTGGCAGATTCTTTACCACTGAGCCACCTGCGAAGTCCAGAGACTTCATGACTTACCACTGACTCATGGTATCTGTAGAGTAGAACTTGGTCCCAAGGGAATTTCAATGAACATTTGAGATGGACCTTCAACCTGTAGCATCACAGCTATTTTTCAAATAGGTTCATGTGGCCCTAATTGAAAGTGATAATCCCTGATACTTTAAGGGCCCCTGTTAACAGAAATGATGACAAAAAGTAAACAACAAAGATGTGCTTCTATGCCATCAATGTTTTCCCCAACCATTACTGTCTAGCACCGAGCACCAGGTCAAAAGTTCAATAACTTCATCACCAGTCTAAAGGCAAGAAACATTCCCATGAACAGTTTTCGATAAGAGCTATTACTGTAGACACATCATCATGTTAAGTACTACAATAATATTTATTTTATTGTAACACACACAGTCAGTGGACAGGGAGAGATGAATCTTTGCTGTTCATTATATAAGAGGACAAATCAAGTAAACAAATTCCTTTTGGAGTATTTTTTTAAAGGCTACTATAATAGTGAAGAAAAAATTAAAAGCATAAGTACTTCTCTTCTGACATTTATCTAACTTGAAGCAGGACAAAGGGCATGATGTAGCAGTCATTACAGAAAAAAAATGTCCTATTTCTCTGGAAATTGGGTTTCTAGAACTGAAGTCTCAGTCAGAATTCCTCAGGGCTTTAAGACGTCATTTTCAGGCTACCGAAGCCAGTGAAAGCAGAAAGTCAAGAAAAACCCAAGTCCTTCACTTTTGAGTATACAGCTTATTTCTCTTTATCTGGTAGTTAATTATCTTATTCCTACTTGTTGGATCATTTGTCCAAAATTAATTCAACTTAATATATATTGAGTGGCCTATGCACAGCCTGGGCTTCCCACTACCCGCCTTTTCTACTAGCTTTTCTACTAGCAGGTGGGCAAACTCAATGAGAAGAAAAGGTCCATATTTCGAAGAGGTTTGAGAGTTGAGCAAGGCAACATCATTGGCTAAGTTGAGAAATGAAGATTTTCCATGAAATTTCACTTCATTGTGCCCTTCTATCTCCCATTAACATGGATAACTGAGACTTGATGGTATTCTCAAGGCCATGGGAGATACTTTTACAGAAAGGCTGCTCAACTGGTGAAACCTGATCTGAATAATTTTTCTGGCTAAAATAATCTCTTGTCATCTGGCATAGGACTTTGGGCAAAAAAATTAAATCTCTTGTCTGAAAAAAACAAATTGTTCTTTCTATCAGCACCTCAGCTGCACAAATCTCTGCTAAAGGAGGTTTACTTACTATTTGGTCAAGAATTTAAGTTGTGCTCTTGAACTTTTCACAACAGAATCAACTTTGTGTGCCCCACAACTGATACCTAACTTATCCAGTTTTCACTTCAGACAACATAGGCTAAATCTCCACTACAGGTGCACTTTAGAGAATCCATGATGAATCAGTGCTTCATTTAAAAAAATTTTAATAGGAGGATAATTGCTTTACAATGCTGTGTTGATTTCTGCCATTCACCAGTGTGAATCAGCCATAAATATACATACGTCCCCTCCTCTTGAGCCTCCCTCCCACCCCTCTAAGCCGTCACAGAGCACTGGGTTGAGCTCCCCATGTTATACAGCAACTTCCACCTAGCTGGCTTATTTATATATGGTAATGTATATATTTCAACAGTATTTTATCAGTGCATTCCACGCTCTCCTTCCCCTGCTCTGTCCACAAGTATGCTCTCTAAGTCTGCATCTCTATTCCTGCCCTGCAGATAGGTTAATCAGTATTATTTTCTAGATTCTATACATATGCATTAATATATGATATTTCTTTTTCTCTTCCTGACTTACTTCACTCTGTGTAACAGGCTCTAGGTTCATCCACCTCACTAGAACTGACTCAAGCTTGCTCCTTTTTATGTCTGAGTAATATTCCATTGTACATATGTACCACGACTTCTTTATCCATTCATCTGTCAATGTACATCTAGGTTGATTCCATGTCCTGGCAATTGTAAATAGTGCTGCAATGAACACTGGGGTACATGTGTCTTTTTGAATTATGGCTCATGCAGCTCAATATCAGAAAAACAAACAACTCAATCAAAAAATGGGCAGAAGACCTAAACACATACTTCTCCAAAGAGGACACCCAGATAGCCAATAAACACATGGAAAAATGCTTAACACTGCTCATTATTAGAGAAATGCAAATCAAAACTACAGTGATGTATCATCTCACTCCAATCAGAATGGGCATCATAAAAAAAAATCTATAAACAATAAATGCTGCAGAGGATGTGGAGGAAAGGGAGCCCCCCTGTACTGTTAGTGGTAATGTAAACTGGCACAGCCACTATGGAGAACAGTATAGAGATTCTTTTCAAAACACTAGAAATAAACTACCATATGACCCAGTAATCCCACTACTGGGCACATACCCTGCCTGAGTGCTTCATTTTTATAAAATAATGTTTTGTGTTGTTGTTGTCATTTAGCTGCTAAGTCATGTCCAACTCTTTTGTGATCCCCATAGACTGTAGCCCACCAGGCTCCTCTATCCATGGGATTTCCCAGACAAGAATACTGGAGTGGGTTGCTATTTCTTTTTCCAGGGGATCTTCCCAACCCAGGGATAGAACTTGGGTCTCTGGCATTGCAGGCAGATTCTTTACCATCTGAGCCACCATGGAGGCTCACATATGAGTGTGTGTGTGTGTGTGTAGCTGCAAAAAAAAAAAAAAAAAAAGACTCTAAGTCTATATACCAATTAACCATGATTAACATAAATGTTGAGATTACCAATGACTTTTGTTTCTCTAATACTTTTATTTTCTTCTGAATGTTGAAAAATGACATCTATTTTTAAATAGAAAAAAATCACGTTGATGTAAACTTTGCTTAGGGTATCTGATAATTGACAATGCAGTCTACTAGACATATTAAACAACCATATGTATAACATTTCCATGTTCTAGCCTTCGATTAGCTTATATCATTCAAAGTTAAACTATCTGGACTACATTAACTTAGCACTTATAAAAAAACTTATATTGAGCTATAATTTAATGTTTGCCCTATTCCTTTACAGAGGGTTAATAGAGAAATGCCAAATATGATTCTTCTTTCATACCACTTGAATAAGTGGGAGGTAGATGAAATTGTACCTTTCTCTTGCCAACCAATGGAAAGCTTCTCTTTTTATCTTTTCAGGAAGCATACACCAACTTAGAAACATGAATACTGTAATGTATCAACCTTTGTGCATGCTCAGTCACTCAATTGTATCTGACTCTCTGAGACCCCATAAACTATAGCCCACCAGGCCCCTCTGTCCATGGAATTTTCCAGCCAAGAACACTGGAGTGGGTTGCCATTTCCTTCTCCAGGGGATCTTCCTGACCCAGGGATGGAACCCACATCTCTTGCATCTCCTGCACTGCAGGTGGATTCTTTACCACTGAGCCACCTGGGAAGCCTCATGATACCAAATCAGGTGTTAAAAATATCTACCCTTTCTACTTCGGTCAGATGGCCTCTATTTTTTTGCTTCAGCTTTTAAAAAGTTATCTTGCAACTATTCTTTCATATATGCTGTGATACGCTAGGTGTCCGACTCTTTGTGACCCCATGGACTGTAGCCTGCCAGGTGCCTTTGTCCATGGGGATTCTCCTGGCAAGAATGCTGGAACAGGTCCCCATGCCCTCCTCCAGGGGATCTTCCCAACCCAGGGATTGATCCCAGGTCTCTCACACTGCAGGTGGATTCTTTACCATCTGAGTCACCAGGGAAGCCCAAGAATACTGTAGTGGGTAGCCAGCCTATCACTTCCCCAGGGGATCTTCCCAACCCAGGAATTGAACCAGGGTCTCCTGCATTGCAGGTGGATTCCTTACCAGCTGATCTACCAGGGAATCCCATTCTTTCATATATAACCTATATCTACTCTTTTGGGAAGTAGCACGCTATAAATCTTAAATGAGTAAAACGCTTTTTGCAAACACCTTGTGACAATGATAAAAGTCCAGGTGTGCTCCAAATACTAAAGACAGAGCCTTGGTTTCCCTGATGCCTCAGACAGTAACGAATGTGCCTGCAATTCAGGAGACAGGTTCAATCCCTGGGTCGGGAAGATCCCCTGGAGGAGGAAATGGCAACCCATTCCAGTATTCTTGCCTGGAGAATCTCATGGACAGAAGAGCCTTGCAGACTACAGTCTATGGGGTCCAAAGAGTTGGACGTGATTGAGGGACTAACACTTCCACTTTCATTTTTCTGGTTTCCCCTGCCCTCCCCGCTGCACAACCCCTTATTCTCCCATCCTTTAGTTTGCTGTCCAGAAGGGAAGAATTCCTCTCAGAGAGTAGAGAATCTTTAGTTCAGAGAGAGTGTGAATGACTCAACCAACACCACACAGTGAGCAATAGAACTGACCAGAAGCCAGGTCTCCTGACTTAGAGCACAGTTCACTCTCCATTCGACTATGAGGGCATTCCAATCCTTCTGATAAGTCAGGGAAATCTAAGAAGCATGCACATAAAGGCACATATTTTTAGCCTTCCTCACACATTTCCTTTGGCTTAGCTTATTTAGGTTCCAGAATAACTTTAGTCCTAGACTCTATCTTTTAACTCCCAAATAGTATACTGCCTGTCTTTGGAATTCTGATTACAAAGTTCTTTATTCATCTACTCAGATCATCTCACATGTTAAGTGGCTGCCATGTGCAAAGCTGTGCATGCCATGCTAAGTCACTTCAGTTGTGTCCGACTCTTTGGGACCCCATGGACTGTAGCCTGTCAGGATCCTCTGTCCATGGGATTCGCCAGGGTAGAATACAGGAGTAGGTTACTATTTCCTTCTCCACATGTGCAAAGCACTGGGTTTCTATTCAAGAGAAGGCACTGGCTTCCTCAAAGAACTGCTAGACACAAACTGGTGTTGTGAACAGAACAGCGGATCTGGAGACCTGGGTTTTCATTCTGGTGCTGCCCTGGATTTGCTGTCTGGCTTTGTACAAAGTCACTTGGCCTCACTCAGTTTCAAGTTTCTCATTTGAAAATTAAGGTGATAATATCATTTGGCCGGTAAGAGAGTTACTCTAATTGCTGTGTGTGCGTATGTTAGTCACTCAGTCGTGTCTGACTCTGCAACCCCATGGACTGTAGCCTGCCAGGCTCCCCTGTCCATGGAATCTCCAAGCAAGAATACTGGAGTGGGTTGACATTCCCTTCTCCAGGGGATCCTTCTGACCCGAGGATCAAACCCGGGTCTCCTGCACTAGAGGCAGATTCTTTACTGTCTGAGCCATCAGGGAAGCTACCATTCATTAAAAACTGTGTGCCAGCCACTGTCACACAGCCCTCTGTGTGCACAATATGATCGAGTCTTTAGATGACCATGTTTACAATCAATACACTATTATTTCCCCTACTGTACTGATAAGAGCACGAAAGCTGGAGAGATTAAGCAACATTCCCAAAGTAAGGAAGTCGTGGATCTGGGGTTTGGATCAAAGTGGACTCCAGAGTTTCCATAGCCAACACCACTGGTCCCTCCCAACATAAAAAATAATTAAGAATATACCTTGAAAGGCATTAAGCTAATTTTAAAGCATTCTCATTTACTCTACTTCTACCTATCTGAACTTCTAAGATGTGAATACGTCTATTCTTCTGCTCATTTCTTTGTCTTGTCAAATAATCACCTCAAATGTCCAAGTGATAACCTGGAGGTGAAGGACTCAAGCCCTTGACTTTCACAATAAAGAGGCTCTGGGTAGGCTCCATAAGACCATGCTTCCTGTGTCTCAAAATTTCACTCTCTTCTTCCTTCTCTGCAATCTTTTGGGGACTCATCCTTCCTGGGAAGTTCAGAGGCCCATTTTCAGCCAAATACAAATGTTAGAAGCTTTTCTCCAAAGGAGAAAAATGAGTGAGAATCTAGTCCCTTGGAAGATCCAGCTAACCCATCTTATAAAGCAGGCACAGAAGCCATGAAATAAACCAACCATTTCTCTCCCAAGGACTTTTGCCAGCCTTGGCACAGGCTGGTTCATTTGAAATATATAATTAAATATTCTTAACAACTCAATTATTCTACCTCACTTTGATCAATAGTTCATTACCTAAGTCAGATATGCCAAAAGAGGCAAACTCTTCAGCTCATTTTGTCCTACATTTGCATGAATATTATGCACTGAATATTATGCTTCTTTGAACTTCAAAAGAACTTCCTGGCCTCTTTTGACTACAACTTTAACAATTGAGCATAATGGAATTATAGAAAGACACTTTCCCAGCTAAAGATCTCCATCCTCGCTGCTTTTGGACAGGAACAAACTTTTATATAAGCCATAAATGGCTCATTCATCCACTGTGATGGCACTGTCCATATTTCCCGGGTTCCTGAGCGGGTTTTCCCTCCTGTGAGAGCAAGGTAACTCTGGCTAATTAGCTACTAGCAAGTGGCAGCACCCACTTCTACTTTTCCTTGTGCAAACAGCTTTCTGCTTTGAAAGCATTTCCTCCAGACCTCCTCAGATTCTACACCAGTTGAGTGAGTGTCTTTGACCATAATAGCATCGCCCCTCATTCCATCCTGATGCCTAAAATGCGAGAGCAAACAGGCTACCGAGCATCTGCCTTGACCAACATGCTTATACTCAAACCAGCCCATGAGTGAGAAAAAACCTTGGCTTCCTTGGGTACAACAGTATCAGGCAGCAAGGAGCGACATGAAACTTTATGATCCTTACACATTTCTTGAAGTTTTTCTGTTATTTTTTTCCCCTCATTTTGCTTCTTCCATTCCTATACCTACTCTTCTCTAGAACTCAACAGCACAATATGGGAATCCTGATTTCCTCTTACTTCAAAGGACTTTTTCCTGTTGTCAAAGTAATATTGCCAATTGTGAAATCTTTGGAATAAACAGAAGTATAAAAATGAACAAAAATAACAGTCATGAAACTACTACCCAGAGATAAAAAATTAGTTCCCTCTTGCACACCATGTGTGTGCGTGCATGCTCAGTCGTGTCTGACTCTTTGTGTCCCCATCGACTGTAGTCTGCCAGGATGGCTCCTCTGTCCATGGGGTTTTCCAGGCAAGAATACTGGAGTGGGGCTGCCATGCCCTTCTCCAGGGGATATTCCTGACCCAGGGATTGGACCTTTTTCTCCTTCATTGGCAGGTGGATTCTCTACCACCGAGCCACCTGGGAAGCCTCACTGTGCACCAAGCATGAATATAAAGTTCAGGTAGAAGAGAGAACTATGGGTAAAACCCCAAACTACAGAAGCAGTAGAAAAAATATAAGAATATGGAGTAGGAAAGACCTTCTTAGGAATAAGAAGAAATCCACAAGCCATAAAGGAAATGAATGACAGATCTGACTACACAAAAATTTAAAACTTCTATATGGGAAAATATGGCTTATACAAAGTTTGAATGAAATGGCAGACTGGGAAAACAATACGTGAAATACAAAAGGTTAATAACAACATTTGAAATAACAAAATGTTAATAAATAAGCTTTTGCAAATCAATAAGACAAGCAACCCAACTGAAAAATAGCCAATTCACTGGAGAAATACAATTGAATTAAAAGTAATTGAAAATACACTCCAGTAACAGGAAACTCTCACAGCACAACTGAAATAGGATTTCCTCTAGTAAACTGGCCCATGAATACAGCGATTAAGAATACTTTTAGTGAAGGAATTAGAAATGGACATGCATACATATATGGTGGAAGTGTAAACTGATACTTTTTTTGGAAGGACAATTTGACAGTTTTTGCCAAGATTAAAACTGAGCATACACTTTGACCTGACAATTACTCACAAACACTTGCTTAAGTGCTTTCAGGCATTCACTAATGCCTTACCTATAGTAATAACAAAACTGGAAACAATCTAAATATCTACAAATAGGGACTATCTAAACAATCCATGGCACACTCATATAACCGGGTACTATGTAGGCATTAGAATGAACATGGTACTGTTATACTGAAATGTTCTGACATGGAAGGATGTCCTGGACACACTGCTGAATAAAGCAAGTTATAAGGGAAAAAAAAAAAAAAATATATATATATATATAATATCCAATTTTTGTAAAAGAAAAAATCCCTATAGATATGTATGTTTTGATAACACAGAGAGAAAACAGCATGGAAGAAACAGAAAACTATTACTATTATTAATAGTAACAGTCATCCCTGAGGTGCGGGAATGGGAGTTGAGAGAAACAGGTTCTTTATGAAGTTCAGATACTTTCACATCATTTTGTTCAGTGAGTAGTATTCATTTCACAATTTAAGAAATTTCAAAATAAGCTAATATAAGCATTTTCCAGGGCTATCATTTGCAATAAAGAGTGTTTGGTAGCATGAGAATGCATTACAAGGATCATTTATGCAACCGTTTCCTAGTGTTTCTAATGTCTTGTAGAGCTGCAATATAAATTTCTGTGCATGCAGTGTATGTGTGTGTGCAGTGTATGGGTGTGTGAGTGTGTATGTGTGCCGAGGCAACATACCTAAGGCATAGACTTTTAGAGTCTCCTTTTAGTGGAGATAACTTTGCACATATCTTTGAGACAGTTAGCTTGGGTCAGGCCCCAAAGAATGATGCTGAGGGCTCATTTAGGGAATGACGATGACCTAAGCCTCATTATCTGACTATAAGCTGGAAATACTAGCCCAGAACTGGTCCCTTAGGCCATCTGTTACATAATCATTTTGACACCAATTGAATATCCAAAGGGCTTGGGACAGACTCACAGGCAGTAGGAAATGTTAGAGAGTGATAGTTTGGGGTCTGTCAATCAGTTTTCAATCACATTTTTTCTTTGGTTTGTCAATTAAGCTCTAATTGTCTATTTCTATGGACAATATTACTCAATTCTTCATTAATATGGAAGGCTTCCCAGAGAAGATTGTCTCCTAAGAGTTGCAAGCTTCCCCATGCTGCCACAAGGCCATAAGGGAAGTTTCTCCCTAAGAAACAAAGGAGTTTTAAGTCCAGCTGCTTGTGAGCTTAGCTGAGAATGGACTGGACTTTTCTCTCACATCCACTTAAATCAAGGCAAACTTCTGGAAGACGAGGGTTCTGAGGTGGATTACGTATTCAAGCAGAAGAAGGTCGGTTGAGGACTACAAGAGAAGAGGCTGATTTAAGCTCTCTTGCTCCTACTGTGCCCTGCTCAAACTTCCTTTTTTGTGTCTCAATCATACGAGATTACAATGGATCACTCATGTTTAAAAGCCTAATCAAAAGCCCCATTTCTCCCAGGAAGGAGACTCACTTTACTATGAAAACCATAGTGAAGCAGAAAGACAGGTAACAGTGGAACAGATTCGGCACTGTTCTCCCTAACAGAGAGCCTCATGCCCAATATATTTAACTTAAGCTGATAAAGGGGATACGTGTTGAAGTGATGGGCTTCAGATGCTGTTTCAGTTCCTACCAGGCATACTTACACACTTCCTTCTCATGAATAAGTTCAGTGGAGCAGAGAATGCCCCGTCTTGGACCAGTTCCACATTGTGCTTCTTTTGATGCAGCCAAAAAGGGGAACTAGGGAGAGGGCTTTTCCTTCAAATGCAGAGCCAGGGTCCTCCTTGGAGGTGGCTGCAAATGGCCCAAAGATGGTGAGGCTCACAGTGGGCAAAGGCAGGCAGACAGCTCCTAACAAGGGCAGAGTTGTCAATGGTTACTCATAAGTCTCCCAAATGTGGCCGCAAGGAGGGTTAATTACCCCCCTTTCCTGCCACTTGGCTTTCTCCAATGTGTCAGCCCATTACACGGATCGCTGATTTTCTAGAAATATTCCCTGGCTTTGCAGGGACGTTCTGTTCAACAAATGGCATCCAATTTGCTCACGGTCCCTGGAATCTCAATTTCCTCAAAGGATTTTTCATCTCAATCCAGCTCGTGTGAAGGTTTTTCCTTCTTCATTTTTCGGCAGAAGAGAATAGGCAGAGCCTGCTTTACTTTTTTTTTTTTTTTTTCTTTTTCTTTTCTGTGTTATTCTTTTTCATAAAGTGAAATCCTTTGCTGAAGAGTCTGAAATTTGGGAAAAAATCCATCTCATCTCTCAGATATTTCTAGAATTACATAAAATGGAATGAAATTTGTACAGTTCAGAACAGGAAATGGAAAATAACTAATGTGTCATGTGTTCTATGAGATGAAAACTACATGATAATCAGAAAAACAGCCCCAAATTCATTGGCCTGATTCAAAGCTCTTCTTCTTTTATCAACTCACACATAAACCAGTAACATTTACTTTCTTAGATTCGTGGCAGGGCCACATTTGGGCTAACTCGCAATCTCTTCAGATTATAAGCACCTTCTCAAAGAAATGACAAAAAAGTATCTTGTTTTTTTTTAAACTCAAGACACTTATGTTTTACTTGCTCTGTTCTGCTTCCTTCTAGGAAAAGAAAGAACAGCAATAAGGAAAAGATGTATCTCATGCCTCCCATGCAGCCCATCTTCCACTTTTTTCTCATTCCAGCCAGTGCAAAAGGCAACTTGAAACTTTCAGGGCCCCATGTACTCAAGCTGTTGGGAAGAAAGCAGACAAAAAGAACAGATCTACTGGAACTGATGGAGACCTCTTATCTCAGGCTTCTAACCTACTGGGGGGCGGGAAGGGCTGGGGGAATTTACATGTGTAATAAGCACTGTTTTCCTGCAAAGAAAGAGAACTTGCCTCTCCTGCCTTGCAAAGACTGTGGGGGAAAATTTAAGTGGACGAACATACATTCCTATCCAACGCTAAGGCTAAATCCTTACAGGCAAGTCATAGGAAAGAAAAAATAAATTTTGAAATCCTCATTTCTAAGGGAATTAAAGTTGACTTCTCAAGAGATTTTCTTTGGGAGAAAAGGGAAACTGGGGTTTGCAAAATGGCCATTTTGGCAAACAAGATAAAAATAATAGGCAGTGACCCAAACAATTTCTGAAACCAAAGTCAACTGATCTTAGCTTCAAGACTACCATTATTTTTAATCCTTCAGGGATGGGGCAAGCATTGATCAGTGTTTCGCCTGTGTCTCTTATGAGATCTACAAGGATTTTCAGTTTGGCTACTTATGTTGGAAAAGACAGATGTGATTAGCAAATGGATGTGATGTAAGCACCTGAATGGTTCAGACATATTCCTCTCACATGAAGTCCCCTGTGAAATGGAAATTTTAAATGGACCATTTAAGGAATATTGGGCAAACTTAAGTAGGTAATATGTTCACATTGCATCACCACGCAAAAGACCACCCCAAAAGCACCTACCATTCCTAAAAATAGGAGAACTGCATTTCCAGTCTCAGGAGTGGAAAGCTTTTTGAGGCTTAGAACACAGAAGGTTTGCTATAGATTATATCCAGCCACAGGTCATTTCCATCGACTTTAGAGCTGGTAAAACTCTTCCAAAGCGGGATTTGAAAATATTTAAATAATTCAAGAAACACCAAATTTTAGTCTGGGATTAACATTGGATGGGAAGTGAGTTCAACAATCTTTTCAGCAGGTCCAACCTAAATATTGAGTATAGAGAGCTGGATGGAATACAAGATGATCATTCTGGAGAACTGAATTGTCTTTGGGCCACGATGTGAATGCCACCACTCTTACTTTAAATATTATGAAGTTGGCCAGATAATTTAAAATCCATGGTTTCAAATTAAGAGTATGTAACCAAAGCAGAACTGGTCATAGAGAAAAATTTATGGTATCAGCCAGGATTTGCAGCACCGGTTTGCCTCTCTACCTCCTTCCTGCTCCTTAAACAACGACTAAATTTTCCTGGGACATGTTCATAGCCTTCAAAAGACCTGGGTTCTGATGACCATATCCCTTCTGGGAGTTTCTGCCCTCCTTCAATCACTCAGAATGTCCAGGTCTGTCCTCTTAGAGTTACCAGGTTCCCTTGAAGCAAATCATTTCCATGAACAGCTTTAACACAGCGACTCACCCCAGTGAGGTTCTTCCCGAGCCTTCTTTAATAAGCTTATCCCCCAAGTCTCCAAAGGAGAAAGATATTTTTTTAAACCACTGAAATCTAATTTATCATAATCACATATGGCTCTCAGGGGGCATTTTTGAAGCTGTGGTTTTCGGGTCTCCCCATGCAAGAACCAACGGGATTGTTTTTCTTGTACAACGGTTGGGTGATTTGGTGAACTGTAGCATTGCCTCATAACTCAAGCTGGCAAGAAAACGGCTCTTAGGTTTTGGTTTTTGTTTTTTCTTTTTTTGCTTTTCTTGGGTCTCAACTAATGGTATGAGCAAAGAGAAAAGCTGGCGACTAGAGAGCAATTAATCTCTTTTGGCATTCCTGTCATCCCTGTGGCCTCCCTGGCTGGGCTGAAGAACATCAGAAAATGAATCTCTTTATAAATAATCACTTTTGATTTACAAGATCCTGAAGTCCTGCCTTTATGTTCTGTATGGAGCTATAAACCTAGAAGAGTTCCCTCCCCAGGTCTCTGTTAAATTTCTCTTTATCCCTTTAACTTTTTCTTTTGGGGGGAGGAGAACAGTTCCAGACATTTGTTGGGGCTGCAACAATAAACACGAGTGAGCATTGCTCAGCAAATGTGCCGATTCTTACACTTGCAAAGAGCCAAACTGTCCTTAATTTTTCAAATTATACTTTGATCCAGTTAACTGGCGTTATTTCGGCACTAACTCTCTGCTTCACACAGGCCGTTGTGCCATGGAACTTGCGCTGGCTCTTTTACAGGTTACTTAGAAATGTAGCCATTGACATATCTGGGGGAAAGCCAGGCCCCAACAAGAAAACAACAAAGAAAACAAAAATTCTGAGGCCAACGCTGCGGAGCTGGGGAGGGTGAGTGGGCTTTACAGGAGTCTAAGAAACACGTAAGATCCTAAAGAAATGTACCCATTAAGGTGCCTTCGTGAAACAAGCATTCACCAAGTTCATTTGCAACGAGCCAGGGGACCAAAGGCTCCTTGCCTGGCTGTGACTGCAAGGGATCTGGGCAGCCAAGTGCCAAGGCTCTGTCCGTTCTCAGAAGAGGTCTCCCGGGTAGAATAGAATCAGAGACATTCCCAAAGGAAGGCTAAAGGATGGGCAGGTCAACCAGCTCTTCATGCCCCACTGCTGCTGCTGCTGCTAAGTCGCTTCAGTCGTGTCCGACTCTGTGAGACCCCAGAGACGGCAGCCCACCAGGCTCCCCCGTCCCTGGGATTCTCCTGGCAAGAACACTGGAGTGGGTTGCCATTTCCTTCTCCAATGCAGGAAAGTGAAAAGTCAAAGTGAAGTCGCTCAGTCGTGTCTGACTCTTAGCGACCCCATGGACTGTAGCCCACCAGGCTCCTCCATCCATGGGATTTTCCAGGCAAGAGTACTGGAGTGGGGTGCCATTGCCTTCTCCGTCATGCCCCACAGTGTTCCTTTAATCCTTCCTAGAGGCTTCACTACCCTTGTAATCTTACATGCACTATTGTCTGTGGGACATCCCCCAGGGTAACAATTCTCTTTTGGACAAACAGTAAGAAGACACTGGAGTCGCAGGCCAGAGTCCCTCAGCTAAAATCCTCTCCCCAGTCTACCACCCAACAAGAAAAGCTCCATTCACTGGCAGTGGGCTGGCCCTGAAAAATGGCAGCTTCAGGCCAAGGTGTCTCTGGTCTGAGTTGAGATGCCTCCGTCGCTGCTATGATGGACAAACGACTGGAGTTTGATTTGCAAAACACCGTGCTATCTATCATTTCCTTTTGATTCCCCACAACAACTCCACCTTCAAAATGGGCATCCTGGAGCCCAGAGAACTCAACTGCCCATTCTCGTAAAGTTAGTGGCAGGGCCGACAGGAACTAGAAGGCAGGCTTTCCAGGCCCTGAGTTCTGGCAATACTTCGTTGCACCCTGAGCTTAGCGGGTCCAACTCTGACCCCAGTGGTCCGGGCCAGAAAATGAGGCAGATGTCCACAAGGAGGACAGAGGCGCCTCCAGCCCCTTCTGCTCTGTTTCCTTAACTTGAGTACTTCGGAACCATTTACTGGTCCAGGGCACTTCAGCAAGCAAGCAAAAAAGACTCGGGACACAGGCAATCACTAAGGTGACTTCAGAACCTGTTAGATGGCTACCCAAGGGGCCTCCCCGCAGCTCCAGAGCCTGGAACTACGCAGGCCAAGCGGGAGTGGCGAGTTCGAATCCGGAGGGAGCCGACCCCCCTCCCCACCCACCCACCTACCTTGGTGCAGCGCCCTGGGCCCCACCTCCAGCCGGGCCGCGGGCAGCTGGAGCAGGGAGCCGGCTGAGGTGGCAGGTTCGGGGAGGTTGGGGTGCCCTGGGGGAAGACGGCCCACCTGTGCAAACGCTGGAAAGGAAGAGAGGGAAAGCAGGCGCCGGGCACCTCTCACTGACCTGGCCACCGGCCTCCGTGGTCCACGCGTGCAGGCGCTCCGAGCTCTCCGGGGCGCTCCTCCGAGGTCTGGGATTCGCAGCTTGTGGCGAGAGCTAGAGTGCGTGCGAGGGGGGAGGAGGACTCGGAAGTGGGGGGGAGGAAAAACATCACCGCCCTCACACCACGAGGGAACAGCGGCTCGCCCGGCTCCCTGGGGCAGAGCCAAGGCGCGGGTGCGGCGTCCCGGGGCCACCTACCCGCCCGCCGCCCGCCCCCTACTCCGCCCGTAAGGCCGGCGGCTCGGCGCGGGCGGGAAGTCCGCGACCACGCAGCAGCTGCAAGCCCGCACCCCCTCGCTTCCCGGACACCGCCGCTTTCTCCCCTATCCCCCGACCCGAAAGTTAAGAAATCGGGAGAAAGTGTGAGGCTTAGCGGGCGACTTTCCCATCAAGCAGCGCCCCCCGCCCCCGCTCCTCTGGCGAAGCGAGCGTTGGGGTCTTAAAGGGACCGCACATCTCCTCCGGCCCCTCCTCCCGCTCCGCGCTGGAGGCGCCTAGGAACTCCCCGCCGCTTGCTCACAGCCTGATGACCCCGGCTGCCCTCCGACTTCCCTGCTGGAAGCCCTCAGCCCCCTCTCTTCCAGCACCACGGCCGCTCTGCGTGCACCTGGTCTGGTCCCCAGCCGGCGCGCGGGACGCGGGATGAATTGGCCTCGAAAATGATGCCCTATAGCAGGCTGCTGATCATTTCGGGGTGTATCTCAAATCCACATCGCGGCTAGTAAAGTGACAAAACGTTGGTGCCCTTCAAGGCAGGATGGCGATGAGTGTGTGTCTGTGGAGGGACAAGGGACGACTTAGAAATCTGCTTTCGTTCGCCAAGAGAGTTCCTAAGACCTAGGGAAAGGGTCTATAGTAACTGTTAGGTGTCTTGAAGAAAACTTGGGAGTGGTTCACCAAGAACCCATCCGTGAAATCGCAATATCACTGCTGACCCCTTGGTGAACCCGAGATGGACTAGTCCAGATTTGAGTTTATTCCATGAGCAAGAGGTACAAATTATCAGAATTCTCTAAGGGCCCGAAAGCGGTGCCTTGACAGACAGTACCCATTTATATTTTGAGCTCCTAAATTTAAAGGAGAGCTGCAGGATTTTTTCAAGGTGGAACTGCCTTATATTTGATACTCTTAACATCAACATGCCACTTTATGGTTTACAGAGTACTTTCCTATGCATCATCATTACTTTTTAAACTCTCACAACAAACCGAATGATCTGTCCGTGGCCTCAAGTGTTGGAGTTGGCGAGGAACTTCTGGACCATTCTAATCAACCTCTTCCTGTCACAGAAGAAACTGATGGAGGAGGGAGCCAGAGACCTGATGTATGGAAGGCCGCGCTAGATAGATTTGACCTTCCAGTTAGGATTTCCTGACTTTCAACCCACTGCTCTCTGGCTGTTATCGCCAGTCTATAGATGAGGAAACTGATGCTCAGAGCAGTTGTGCTTGCCAAAACCATATCATATATCATGAAGAGAGAACAAAGGAGAATGAAAACAAAAATAATTATCCCTGGAAGTTAACGCTTTTTTTTTCTTTCTTCACAAGTGTTAATATCATCCAACTAGCCCTGAATTGCTGGGGATGTTTATTTCAGTGTTAACAAAGAACACTTGGCCCTTTCTGAAATGTTGCCTTCAGGGCCCAAAATGTCTAGCTCCATCCTGCCACCTAGGTAGCCACACATTACCACATGCATTCAATTTGTGCTGTACTATATTAGTTTGAGGGAGAAGGCAATGGCACCCCACTCCAGTACTCTTGCCTAGAAAATCCCATGGACGGAGGAGCCTAGAGGGCTGCACTCCATTGGGTCGCTAAGAGTCGGACAGGACTGAGCGACTTCACTTTCACTTTTCACTTTCATGCATTGGAGGAGGAAATGACAACCCACTCCAGTGTTCTTGCCTGGAGAATCCCAGGGACGGGGGAGGCTGGTGGGTTGCCGGCTCTGGGGTCGCACACAGTCGGACACGACTGAAGTGACTTAGCAGCAGTAGCAGCAGCATATTAGTTTGAACTTGCTGATTTGTTGCCTCATAACCATTCTCATGCCACTTAAGGCACTGATGTTTTGTCTCACTATACTGAGTTCCTCAAGGCCAAGGACTGGTTGTTTAATTTCCTTTGTATCTGCATCCCCCAACCCCCATCATCACTCCCAATGTGCTTAGAGAGTATTCAGGAAAATGGGTGTCAGGGAACAGACGGGGACAAGCATAGATCCCAGTATTAAAAATCAGTAGACTCACTGAGATTTAACAACTCATCTATTTGGCTACAACCACTGGCTCCCCTCGCTTGATGTAGTATTCTGATTACTCCATAACAAACCATCCCCAAACCTAGTGGCTTAAAAGCTTCCAATGATTTATTGTGATCAAAGGTTCTTTTCAACTGGGCAGTTTTTGTTCAGGATATCTTGTACACTTGGCAACTGTATAAGGGGGTGCTGGAATGCTCTGAAAGGTTCTTCATTAGTGTAAATGCTGGTGGTCCTTATATTCATTCCAGTCTTGATTTCTGAATTGGGAACTCCAATGTGGGTCCTAACCTAGACTTCGTACCAGGTCTTTTTCAAGCTAAACTGATGATTATCTCTATGCTTTATTTTTCTCTACTTATTAAATGGGGGATCAAGCATAGATCATCTCATAGTCATTCTTAAGAAGTTTTACTTTGAGATAATCATAGATTTATATGCAATTGTAAGAAATAATTCACAGGGATCTCAAATACCTTTCACTCCCAATGATAACATCATGTATATCTATAGTTGTTGTTTAGTCACTGTCCTGTCCTACTCTTTTGTGACCCCATGGACTACTGGCAGTGAGATTTCCCAGGCAAGAATACTGGAGTGGGTTGCCATTTCCTCCTCCAGGGGATCTTCCCAACCCAGAAATCGAATCCATGTCTCCTGCATTGGCAGGTGGATTCTTTACCACAGGGCCACCTGGCAGAGCATATCTATAGTACACTATTACAAACGGGAAATTGACATCAGCACCATCTATCCGCCTTATTCCAATTTCAACAATTCTGTATGCACCCATCTGCCTGTGTGTACAGCTCTAAGAAAAGTTATCACGTGTAGGTTGATGTGATCACCACCATAGTCAAGATACTAAACAGTGCCAACACCACAAGGGTCTCCACTGTTACTCATCTTCTGTCCCTCTCTTCCTGACAACCACTAAACTGTTCTCCATCTCTGTAATTTTGTCATTTAAGAATATTACATGGAATCATACATAGGTTACCTTTGGAAGTTGGCTTTTTCCACTCAACATAGTTCTCCGGAGATCTATTAAAGTTGTTCCAATGTCAAGAGTTTGTTCTTTTTACTGCGGAGGAGTATTCCATGGTATGGAGGTATCACAGCTTGTTTGACCATTCATGTATTGCAGGATATCAGGATTGATTCCAAATTTTGGCAATTACAAATAAAGGGGCGATGAACATTTGTCTACAGATTTTGCGTAACCTAAATTTTCATTTCCCCTGAATAAATGCCCAATAGTACAGTTCCTGGATTGTATGGCAAGTGCATGATTAGTTTTGTAAGAACTGCCATATGCTTTTATAGAGTGCCTACACTATTTACATTCCCACCAGAAGTGAATGAGAGATCCAGTTTCTTTACATCCTTGTCAGCATTTGTTGTTGTCATTATTTTTCATTTTAGCCATTGTGATGGGAGTACAGTGATATATCATTGTGGTTTTAAATTGCGTTTCCCTAGTGCCTAATGACAGCTGCTATCTTTTCTTGTGTGTATTTAACATCTGTATATCCTTTTCAGTGAAACGTTTCTTCATATATCTTGGCATCTTCTAATTGAATAGTTTCTTACAGTCAATTTTTAAGAGTTCTTTATTTAGGTACTGATCCTTTGTTGCATACGTGGTTTGCAAATATTTTCCACCAGATTGCATCCTCTTCCCCTAAGCGTTTATAGAACAAACATTTTTAATTTTGATGAGGTCCAATTAGTCAGTTTTTCCTCTTATGGATTGTGTTTTGACAATAAGTCTAAGAACGCTTTGTTTCAGTTCAGTTCGGTTCAGTTGCTCAGTCCTGTCCGACTCTTTGTGACCCCATGGATTGCAGCACGCCAGGCCTCCCTGTCCATCACCAACTCCTGGAGTTTACTCAAACTCATGTCCACTGAGTCGGTGGTGCCATCCAACCTATGTCGTCCCCTTCTCCTCGAGCCTTCAATCTTTCCCAGCATCAGGGACTTTTCCAATGAGTCAGCTCTTTGCATCAGGTGGCAAAAGTATTGGAGTTTCAGCTTCAGCATCAGTCCCTCCAATGAATATTCAGGACTGATTTCCTTTAGGATAGACTGGTTGGATCTCCTTGCAGTCCACGGGACTCTCAAGAGTCTTCTCCAACACCACAGTTCAAAAGCAGCAATTCTTCGGCACTCAGCTTTCTTCAGAGTCCAACTCTCACATCCATACATGACTACTGGAAAAACCATAGCCTTGATTAGACAGACCTATGTTGGCAAAGTAATGTTTCTGCTTTTTAAAGTGCTAAGTTCGTCATAACTTTTCTTCCAAGGAGCAAGTGTCTTTTAATTTCATGTCTTTAGTCAACACCTGCAGTGATTTGGGAGCCAAGAAAATAATCTGTCACTGTTTCCACTGTTTCCCCATCTATTTACTGTGAAGTGATGGGACCAGATGCCATGATCTTAGTTTTCTGAATGTTGAGTTTTAAGCCAACTTTTTCACTCTCCTTTTTCACTTTCATCAAGAGGCTCTTTAGTTCTTCTTCGCTTTCTGCCATAAGGATGGTGTCATCTGCATATCTGAGGTTATTGATATTTCTCCCAGTAATCTTGATTCCAGCTTTGCTTCATCCAACCCAGCATTTCTCATGATGTACTCTGCATATAAGTTATGCTTTGTTTAGCCCTAGGTCAATTTTTCCCCTATATTTTATAGTATTATAGTTTTAAGTTTTACATTTAAATCTGTGATTCATTGAGTTAATTTTTATATAAGGTATGAGATTTAGATTGAGGTTCACTTTTTGCCTGTGGATGTCCAGTTGCTCCAGCATCATTTTAAAAATAACTGTCTTTCCTCCATTGAACTGCCTTTACACCTTGGTCAAACATCAGTTGGGTATTTTATGGGTCCGTTCCTAGTTTGTCTCTTTCCTTATATCAGTTTCTATGTCTATCCCTCTGTCAACAGCATCCAGTTTTTATTGTTACAGATATATAGTAGGATTAATATCAAGTAGAGTGGTTCCCCCACTTTATTCTTCCTTTTCAAATTGTTTTAATTATTCTGGGTCCCATACCTTTCTGTATAAATTTTAGAATAAGCTCATCTATGTCTACAAAAAACCTTTCTCAGATTTGGCTAGGAATTGCATTAAACCTACAGAACAGTTTAGGAAGAACTGACAGCTTTCATGTGTCTTGTCTTCCAATCCATGAATACAATATGTTTCTCCATTTCTGTAGGTCTTTCTCAATTTCATATATCAATGCTTTTTATATTTCAGCATATAGATCTTGTACACATTTTGTTAGATTCATGCCTACATATTTTATTTTCTTTGGAGCAATTGCAAATGTTATTGTGGTTTTAATTTTGATTTCCAGTGTTCACTGCTAGTATATATAAATGCAATTGATTGTTGTGTGCTAATCTTGTATAAAGTGTGCTGTAGAATACACAGTCATTTTATTTTTTCCCAGCTTTATTGCAATTTAATTCACCTAGAACATTGTGTAAGTCTACGATGTACAACATGATGATCGGTCACGTGTATATATTGTGAAATGATTGCCACAATAATGTTAGTTAACATGTTCATCACCTCACATCACCTCACATAATTACATTTTGGGGGTCTATGTTGAGAACATTTTTTAAATCTACACTCTTAGCAACTTTTAAGTATATAAGAGGGTTATATTATATATTTAATTATATCCTAACTGTAGTCACCATGCTGTGCCTTAGAGTCTCAGAACTTATTTATTTTATAGCTAGAAGCTTGTACCCTGTGACCATCATCTCCCCATTTCCCTCATCCTGCAGCTCTTGGCAGTCACCATTTTACTGTTTCAAAGTTTGGCTTTAAAAATAATTTATTTTGCTGCACTATGTCTCAGTTGTGGCACTGGAGATCTTCATTGCCTCATGTACGATCTTTGTTGTAGCATGTGGGATCTAGTTCCCTGACCAGGGATCGAACCTGGGCCTCCTGCATTGGAAGCCAAGAGTCTTAGCCACTGGACCACCAGGGAAGTCCCAAAGTTTGGCTTTTTTTTTTTTAAAGATACCACAGATAAATGAGATCATACAGTATATGTCTTCTTCTGTCTGATTTATTTCACTTAGCATAATGCCTTCAAGGTCCATCCATGTTGTCAAAAGTAGAAGAAGTGAATGTAAAAATGGAAGCATTATGGAATGAATAATATTGATCAGTGTTCTGAGAATATAGATTTTAGCATTTTAAATCCTTCTCATCCTATCTGAACCTGGAAAATCTGGTTATTTGATGATCTTTCAAAAACTAGCAGGTCATATAGAGATTAAGAAGAAGTATATTATGGCATGGGGCTTCCCAGGTGGCACAGTGAAGAATCAGCCTGCTGATGTAGGAGACACAAGAGATGCAGGTTTGATCCCTGGGTTGGGAAGATGCCCTGGAGAAGGAAATGGCAACCCACTCCAGTATTCTTGCCTGGAAAATTTCATAGATAGAGGAGCCTGACAGGCTATAATCCAAGGGATCACAAAGATTTGGACACAGCTGAGTGACTAAGCACAGCACACAGCAAATTATGGCATATGTTTACTTCTTTATACAGAAAATCAGACCAACCTAAAGTTTGTATTAATCAAATACTTGATTCAGTATCTAGAAGTTGACCTTTGAGGACCCTTAAGCTGCATTTAATATGACCCCATTTATCACTTGTGTGTATTCATGTTTGTTATGGAATTTTTGTCTTTGTTATATTTTCTTCTTGCTAGTCATTTCTAAATGACTCTCCACTTTCACTTTCATCAAGAGGCTTTTTAGTTCCTCTTCACTTTCTGCCATAAGGGTGGTGTCATCTGTGTATCTGAGGTTATTGATATTTCTCCCGGCAATCTTGATTCCAGCTTGTGTTTCTTCCAGTCCAGTGTTTTTCATGATGTACTCTAAGTGCTAGAAGACAGAGTTGGCTGTCAATAGTGTGGTTCACCTAATATTTCCATCTTTCTTTCTTTAAGATTCATGTAGAACTTTACCCTCACCTCCTACTATGAGCACCACCATCTGATCTGCTTTGTTGTTCAGTCACTAAGTTGTGTCCAACTCTTTGCAACCTCATGGACTGTAGCATGCCAAGCTTCCCTGTCCTTCACTATCTCCTGGCATTTGCTCAAACTTATGTCCATTGAGTTGATAATGCTATCTAACCATCTCATCCTCTGCTGCCCCCTTCTCCTTTTGCCGTCAATCTTTCCCAGCATCAGGGTCTTTTCCAATGAGTTGGCTCTTCGCATCAGGTGGCCAAAGGACTGGAGCTTCAGCATCAGTCCTTCCAATGAATATTCAGGGTTGATTTCCTTTAGGATTGACTGCTTTGATCTCCTTGCAGTCCAAGGGACTCTCAAGAGTCTTCTGGAGCACAATTCAAAAGCATCAGTTATTCACCACTCAGCCTTCCTTATGGTCCAACTCTCACATCTGTACATGACTACTGGGAAAACCATAGCTTGCTGTGGTCATTGAAATCTTAGGAGAAGTGATGTGTGGGAATAAAGAGTTAGTGCATGATTTGTCCCATTCCCTTCCCACTACCACAGGAATCATGAATGCATATTTTGAAATGAAGCCTGAGTTTCAGAGTGACTAAGATGAGCAAAGATCCCAGTAGAATTATTTTGGAAATCAAAAGTGTGTGATACATGGAACTTTGTGCAGCACAGCTTCTGAGATTTGGAGGTTGCTTCTTTTTGCAGCGTAATCTGCCCAATTCTGACTGATATCACCAGTAAAAACAATTCTGTTTCCTTGCATTTTGTGAAAATCAGAGAAGTAAACAGAGCAGCCTATAGAATCCTGGAAACAGAGTTAATAGAAGTCATTATTTTTTGGTTCTGTGTGTTCTTTTTAGCTAAGCTGTCATTTTCCATTTATGCCTTTCAGTTACTGTATCAAACAACAATTACCCAAGGAATTTTTTGATTTGTGCTTTGTGTTATATCTGAATATCATTTTATAGAAATGCTTTTCCTTTTAACTGACTTTAAGAGAATTATGGGAGAATTTTACATCATTCTCTTCCCAAAGAAGCACATCTCCAGATTTATCATAAAGCCACTGAAAAAGCAAGATTTGCTTTATAGGAAATTTCAGGAACATATGTATTTTAAACTCATCACACTGTGCAGGATTATAGTAAATATGTAAAAGATGAAAGGGAGTGTATTCCTTGACTCAAAATTATAGCATGCCCACAATCACCATGAGTGAGTCAAGTGGGTAGAACATAAAATACATTCACTTCTGGTTGAGGATTCTTCACGTAGTTTAATTACATTTTCAAGCAGTCTCACAAAAGTATGTAAACTTTGTTCACTAGGGACGTCATAAAAACAAACTGAAGATCAAGTGTGTTCAAGTGTTATACTGTGTATAGAAAAATACGATCTGGTGGAATAAAAATTGCCTCCCTAGTAGCTTTATTGCTATAAAGCATTTAATCACTTTAAATTGTCTTTGCTTAAATAGCTTACGATAGGATCTCAAGGTACCCACAGTTCTTTAGAACTGCCATGAACTGCTCACAGTATTTGTGTTTATTACAAAGCTAGGGAGCAGAAAGTCAAGTCGCTCAGTCATGTCCAACTCTTTGCGACCCCATGGACTATAGCCTACAAGGTTCCTCCATCCATAGAATTTTCCAGGCAAGAATAGAGTGATCCACTATTATTCTTTAGTAGAATCCACAGAAGTGACTGTTTCATTGTCTTTGGTGCTTTGCGTGTTAAGTCACTTCAGTCATGTCCAACTCTTTGTGACCCCGTGGACTGTAGTCCACCAGGATCCTCTGTCCATGGAATTCTCCAGGCAAGAACACTGGAGTGGGTTGCCATCCCCTTCTCCAGGAGATCTTCGCATGGTTTTAGAATCAAGCATTTCTGAGTTTGAGTCCCAACAAGTCATATAACTTTTCTGAGTCTGTTTCCTTTTATGTAAGAAGAAGATGATACTATTGCTGCTATGGAGGTTCAGTGGCCTAATGTATGAGTAGGGCCTGGCACAATGCCTTACATAATGCCCGTTAGTTCTTTCCATCCCCACTTTTCCTCCCCGCCCCCATTCCTTAGGCCAAATGTGAGAGTTATTCTGCACTAAGTAAAGTCCTTTCTTAGCTACTTAAGATTTAGTTCCCTGTCTGAAGAAGAGAGTGGGGATAAAAGCAGGAAGAATACACCAATAATTAGTCCAATTTTCCACCTTCTTCTTATAGGCAAGGAGTGAGTTGGGGAGTAGAATGCCAACATGTCTTCAAGTGGAATAGTCAAGAGACATGCCAAAATGGAAGTCACTCTGTCCTCACACACAGGTGCATCAGCACTGGGTATCGTCCTGGTGCTGGGAGAACATCATAAAATATTTGGTGCAGATTTGGGCCTAACATCCTTTTCTCTGGCTTCATGGCACATGGACTAGAAAACAAGACACAGGCCAGAGTAGAATCGTGAGAAGCCACCTGGATATCCTCACATCCGAATTCCCTGTTCTTCCAGTTCTCAAGGAAAGAAAGTTTGTTTTTTATTAGGAAATGGTGCTGACAACTCAGCATCAGTTATAACCCAGGGAATAAGAGCAGGAAACAGAAGATCTAGAGAGCAAAGATGGCAAAATGCTGACCCAAAGGCTGACAAGAGCCTGCACACATATTTTGCTTGGACTGAACAGAGATTTATTTTTTCAAAAATTTGAATTGGTTCCAAACAATCTTTAGTGTTTATTATTAGGATATTTCACATAAAACCTTGGTCTCAACTTCCTCTTGAAAAATTAGAATTGCTGGCAACAATGGGCCGATATCTCTGCCTAGTAACATACTCTGGAACAGAGGAGTGGCTGCTACTTTCACATAGCATATGTGCTCATCAACTGCCACAGTCTCTACCCGTCCCATTGTGTCCCTTTTGTTACCTTCAGGCCTGCTTTATTCATTCAGATTACTTTTCTAGTCTCTAGAGCCATTTGGAGTTTTTAAACTTTATTTACTTATTTTTGGCTGCTTTGGGTCTTCATTGTTGCATAGGTTTTCTCTAGTTGCTGTGAGTGGGGGCTACTCTTCTTTGCAGTCTGCAGGCTTCTCATTGCAGTGGCTTCGGTCTTGTTGTGGAGCACGGGCTCTAGGGCACGTGGGCTTCAGTATTTGTGGCACATGGGCTTAGTTGCTCTGCAGCGTGTGGCCTCTTCCCAGATCAGGAATCAAACCTGTGTCTCCTGCGTTGGCAGGCGGATTCTTAACCAATGGGCCATCAGGGAAGGCCAACAGTCATTCAAACTTGAACCATGGTGTACAGAGATAACTGTTTAACAACTGACTCTCTAGGGAGAAAAACTGACAATTTCCGATTTCTGTTATATAAATATCCCCAATATGGCCGATTTCAAACTACCAATGTGTTGTCATTTAACACAAAGTGGTTAAGAGATGCACACAGTTGCCCCTCCCAAGCTGATGGGAGCTGGCATCAGAACACCGCTGGCTCGAACCCACTCTAAAAAGCTTCAGCAAAATAAGTGGGATGACCAGGGTGTGAGCTAGGAATTCTTATGCACAGGCTAAGAGTCAGAAATCAACCAGAAAAAGTCAGATTCAACACCTGACACGGAATTCTTCATTAAGTCAATACTACTTCCTTGTTCCCTACCTCTTTTTAAAAATCCCACAGGCAAATTATCCAGTTTGGGAGCATGGGTAATATGCAAGGGAGATGTGGACTGATGAAGGGTTTGCACTAGCTTGATGAGGTCAGATGACAAAATACAGGCCCCCTGACAGTGCCGCTGAATATTACACTGCTTTTCTCCTTATGAGAAGGAGACTAAGGGAGGGGACCAGGGAGGGCAGTGAGCTACCCATTTAGAAGCCAAGTTGGCAGTGAAAGAGAAATAGGCTGTGAATTACATCCAGAAACCTCTTCTCACACCAGAACTGCAGGGCTGCTGACCTCAAATTCAGAGGGCAAAGACCACAAGTAGGGACATCCTCTTCTCACACCCCATGCTTAGAACAGTATTCTAGAAGGTGAAAACTCTACACACCTTCAAGACAACTTAATCCAAATCTGATTAACCTACACGTGGAGAAACTGAGGCCCAGGGAGGAGGCAGAGAGTGGGTAGGTGGCTCAGCTGGGTCTGGAAGCCTAGTTTTCTGACCACCAGGCTCAGACCTTTTTTTTCTACCAAACACTGTCTCTCAAGGAGTTAAAAAGTGAAAGATTCAGTCCACAAATGGGTGGTGTTGCCAAACCAGCAACATGAATAATATTTTTTGACTGAATCAACTGTCTGTTTAGGCATCATGTAGACACAGTCAAACACTCATCTCCAGTTTTCCCTGTGTTTGGATGGTTTTAAAACCTAGCAGAGAAGCTGCACGTCCAGGGAGTTTTGCCAAGAAAATCTGAAAATCTAAACAGCCACTCTCACATTGGCCCTATAACCAAGTATCCAAGTCTTTTTTTTTTTTTTTTCCTTTTTCATATTAGAGAAAATATGTTCTTGCTACAAGAGAAGAAGCATCAGAACCTGGATGGATCCTTGAACTGAGATCAGGATTCTGGGCTCCAGTCCTGACTTTGCTTTGGATGGGTCATATCCTGACCTTCTTGTGGACCTCAGTTTCCCCATCTGTTTCTTCAAGCTCTTTGATTGTAAAATCATATTCTGGATGCCCGGTCACTCAGCCTGTTGGCCTCTTCCAACCTGTGTTTCTTGGCCACAGAGCATTCTAGAAGCCAAGTGCCAGAGATATGGCTGAGCCTCTGAAATACTGCTTGTTGGGCTTATTCTCCACAGCAGCTAATTTATACAGACAGGCCCCAAATGTCTGTACTCATGACAGACCTCTCCTCTCACTGCCTTTGAATTTTCCTGGTAACCTCTCAGTCATAAAAGCTGCCTGTAATCAAAAAAAAAAAAAAAAAAAATTCTCCAAGAATCATATCTTTAAAAATAAAAAAAGCCTAAACCCAAATGAACCTTTTACTAGATTATGGGCTCCAGTGCTTATTCCTCAGGGGAGTCTTATGAAATCAGAGACAAAAACTTGAGAACAATCAGACAAAGAGATGTCAAGCGAAGGTTTGGGTTTATTTAATTTTAATGTTTTCAAATCCACCCTGAGTTGGGAGGGAGGGTAGAAAAAACACAGAGAAACCCCCCTCCCAGCTGCAAAGCCCACGTGCTCACCCATGCTTTTCTGTCATTTAGATTTCAGCTTTCCCCAATATTAGTGGAACTTAAGCCAAACAAGAGTTCCTTTTATTCCTTCTACCCCTCTGCTCCATGCTTGCTAAGTCCTGTGCAAACTTGCCACAGTTCCTAAGCACATGGCTGTGAAATTATCAAGGCTGGACGAATGCCAGTACAAACCACTTTATTGGGGTCGTGGAATTAACTAAAACCTAGAAAGCCTGATTAATTGTGGCACAGCACAGCGAGGAGCATTCAGGGTGGGGGAAAGGGGCAGCAGGCCAGAGCACATGCAGGGCCTCCGTCCTGCCCCTTGATTTACAGGACACATAAAGAAGAGTTCCTTCAGTGCACAGGGTTGTGCTCCTCTTACTACTTATTCATCCCTAACCAAAATGTCACTGAGTCCAGCAGGGAAAATGGTAGTCAGTGTGTCTTAGCTACATATGGAATCAGCCAATCCCATAATGGTAGTGCTTGGGATTAATTTAATTTAATTTGGGCTTCAGGCCCCCCATTTGGAGCGTCATCTTGGAGAGCCAGTGCTACTGTGGTTTCTTGGGGCACCTTACCACATAAGAGGAGGAATAGAGTGACTCTAGGGTAAATTGTTGGGGTCAAAAAAGATACTGGCGATTTCTCTGGTGGTCCAGTGGCTAAGACTCCCCACTCCCAACATGGGGAGGGGCTGGTTCGATCCCTGGTCAGGGAACTAGATCCTTCATGCCACAACTAAGAGTTTCCATGGCGCAACTAGAGACCCCGCATGCCACAGCTAGGGATCCCTCCTGTCACAACTAAGACCCAGTGCAGCCAAATAAATATTAAAAATAAGAAGCTATTGGTGTCCCCCACAGATGGGGGTTCAGGTTCAGGATGGGGAACACATTTTTTTTTGTTTGTTTCGAAATTCACTGGCATTTAATATCAATGACAGGTTGGATCAGAAGAGTAAAAACACTGCTTCTAGAAAGTCATCATTAAAATATTCTTGCTTTTGCTTATGTAAGATATACTTTTTACACTAATATATGATCATATTACCATGACTCTTAAATATTTATTCCATCTAGCATCAAATTATTATTAGAGGGAGTGAAGTCCTAAAGATATATAATACAGGCAAAGGCCATTTCAAATGTGATACAAAGCCATTCCTGCAGGAATCTGTGGAGTATGACTTGCATGTGTAGGGAAGCTTCACCATGTAGGTAAGGCACATAGAAGTCCCAACTCAGACAGACTCCAGCCATGGAAATTGTGACATCAAGGAAGAAAGGGAGCAAAGAAAATTATCACCATGAAGCACAAGATATTAAAAGGGCATGCCCCAAAGAAAAATTTATCTTTCTTGTCTGTTATGTCCTTGGGTGGTAGAAGATAATTTTGGTTAATATTGAATTGGAACACAGGGGGAAAAAATGAAGGAAAGCAAAAAAGAAGAACCAATATCTTTAGTCTTCGCTAGCCTAGGTAATGCTGATTATTTAGATGAATCTGCCCACTGACTATTTATAACTTCATGAACATTTATAATCCTTCACTCTTGGAACGTCAACTTACTCTTATAATTTGTAGTGATACTGAGCTAATTTCTAAGCCAGTCTTTGATGCTGAACTTTTTTTTTAATGCCCAAACACTGGCCTTTCAAAGACATCATACCAAAAGCTGAATTCATTATCTTTTTCACAATATTTACTTCTCTTACCATTGCATGCTAATTTCATGAATGATACCTATGATCAATGTTAAGACTCTAACTGGCAGATAATTGTATCTGGGCTATGGTTTTTCCAGTGGTCATGTATGAATGTGAAAGGTGGACTGTTGAAGAAAGCTGAGCACCAAAGAATTGATGTTTTTGAACTGTGGTGTTGGAGAAGACTCTTGAGAGTCCCTTGGACTGCAAGGAGATCCAACCAGTCCATTCTGAAGGAGATCAGCCCTGGGATTTCTTTGGATGGAATGATGTTAAAGCTGAAACTCCAGTACTTTGGCCACCTCATGCAAAGAGCTGACTCATTGGAAAAGACTCTGATGCTGGGAGGGATTGGGGGCAAGAGGAGAAGGGGACCACAGAGGATGAGATGGCTGGATGGCATCACCGACTCAATGGACGTGAGTCTGAGTGAACATTGGAAAGGGTACAGGGAAAGGAAACAGTTCCTTCTCAGTTCCTGTTCAAAACCATGCCAGACCAATCCACTGCAAAAAACACTCCTCATCTCCTGGGGCGGGCTCAGGGATGAATTAAAAGTTAGGCATTAGCAGATACAAACTACTATATATCAAATAGATAAACAACAATGTCCTACTGTATAGCATAGTGACCTATATTCAATATCTTGTAATAAAGTACAATGGGAAAGAATCTGAATATATAGACATATGTAATAAATGTATATGTAACTGAATCACTTTTCTATACACCAGAAACTAACACAGTATTGTAAATCAGCTATACTACATAAAAAATAAAAATAAAAAGACTCCTTGTCTATGGTGGGAATGTAAATTGATACAGCCACGACATAGAACAGTATGGAGATTACTTAAAAAACTAAGAATAAACTACCATATGACCCAGCAATCCCACTACTGGGCATATACCCTCAGAAAACCATAATTCAAAAAGGCACATGTACTCCAATGTTCAGTTCAGTTCAGTTCAGTCGCTCAGTCGTGTCCGACTCTTTGCGACCCCATGAATCACAGCACGCCAGGTCTCCCTGTCCATCACCAACTCCCGGAGTTCACCCAGACTCAACGTCCATTGAGTTGGTGATACCATCCAGCCATCTCATCCTCTGTCGTCCCCTTCTCCTCCTGCCCCCAATCCCTCCCAGCATCAGAGTCTTTTCCAATGAGTCAACTCTTCGCATGAGGTGGCCAAAGTACTGGAGTTTCAGCTTTAGCATCATTCCTTCCAAAGAAATCCCAGGGCTGATCTCCTTCAGAATGCACTGGTTGGATCTCCTTGCTGTCTAAGGGACTCTCAAGAGTCTTCTCCAGCACCACAGTTCAAAAGCATCAATTCTTCAGTGCTCAGCCTTCTTCACAGTCCAACTCTCACATCCATACATGACCACAGGAAAAACCATAGCCTTGACTAGACGGACCTTTGTTGGCAAAGTAATGTCTCTGCTTTTGAATATGCTATCTAGGTTGGTCATAACTTTCCTTCCAAGGAGTAAGTGTCTTTTAATTTCATGGCTGCAATCACCATCTGCAGTGACTTTGGAGCCCCCAAAAATAAACTCTGACACAGTTTCCACTGTTTCCCCATCTATTTCCCATGAAGTGATGGGACCAGATGCCATGATCTTCGTTTTCTGAATGTTGAGCTTTAAGCCAACTTTTTCACTCTCCACTTTCACTTTCATCAAGAGGCTTTTTAGTTCCTCTTCACTTTCTGCCATAAGGGTGGTGTCATCTCCAATGTTCACTGCAGCACTATTTACAATAGCCAGAACATGAAAGCAACCTAGATGTCCATCAATAGATCAAAGAAGTTATGGTGCATATATACAATGGAATATTACTCAGCCATAAAAAGAAATGAATTTGAGTCAGTTGTAGTGAGGTGGATGTACCTAGAGCCTGTACAGAGTGACTTCAGCAAGAGAAAAACAAGTATCATATATTAACACCCACATGTATATATGGAATCTAGAAAAATGGTACTGATGAACCTATCTTCAGGGAAAGAATGGAGATGCAGATGTAGAAAATAGACTTGTAGACACAGCTGGGAAAGGAGAGGGTGGGACGTACTGAGAAAGTAGTATTGCCATACATACATCACCAAATGTAAAATAGCTAGCTAGTGGGAAGCTGCTATGTATTAATAGCACAGGGAGCCCAGCCTGGTGCTCTGTGACAAGCTAGTGTGGGGGTGGGATAGG
Source organism: Bos indicus (assembly GCF_029378745.1). Taxonomy (NCBI): domain Eukaryota; kingdom Metazoa; phylum Chordata; class Mammalia; order Artiodactyla; family Bovidae; genus Bos; species Bos indicus. The sequence goes on from NC_091789.1 coordinate 64,267,837, forward strand.
GGAGTGGGAGGGAGGTTCAAGAAGGAGGGGATGTATATATCTATCTATCTATTATCTATCTATCTATATCTATCTATCTATCTATATCTATCTATCTATCTATATAGTTATGACTGACTTGTGTGGTAGTATGGCAGAAACCAACACAACATTGTAAAGCAATTATCCTCCAGTTAAAAAAAAGACTCCTTGTTTAAAAGTATTAAGTACAATGTCTAAAGACTCCCGAAGTGTTTCCCAGTCAACACCCTTGAAGGCAGAGACAGTGGCAGCAAGGAGACTTCTCAAGCTTGGGAACGAGGCATGGCTATAAAGTGCTCAGTTGTCAGCAGGTAGGGGGTTTCCACTTCTGCTCAGCTGTCTTAGAGCCCTGGCATGGGCATAGTGGTCTAATATGTAAGCTTCCAGAGTGCCAGACCCACTCTCACTGGTTTTCTTTGTCAGCTCCACATCCAGGCTGACTAAGCAGTATAGAAAGTGAAGTCGCTCAGTCGTGTCCGACTCTTTGCGAACTCATGGACCATAGCCTACCAGGCTCTGTGGTCCATGGGATTTTCCAGGCAAGAATACTGGAGTGGGCTGCCATTGCCTTCTCCTGGGGATCTTCGCAACCCAGGGATCAAACCCGGGTGCATTGCAGACAGAGGCTTTACCGTCTGAGCCATCAGGGAAGCCCAACTAAGCAGTATGCTCCTATGTAATTGTACCACTGTTATAGCACTGAAGTATTTCCTAGACGCTGGGTGCAGTGCAGCTATCTCAGGCTTCCCCAAGTGTCCCCTGCAGACTCCACTGCTTCTGCCCCTCCTCTGGGACCCTTGAACATTCTCTACAATCCACAGCTAAAGGGTAAATGCCTGGCATAGCAGAAGGCCTTTAGTATCCTGTACCCTTGGTCCTCCAGCATCTTTTCTGGTTGGTTATTGCCCAAGCTGGACCAGAAGGTAAGTATTTTGGAAATCACTTGGTCCCATCACTTCATGGAAAATAGATGGGGGAACAATGGAAACAGTGACAGACTTTATTTTCTTGGGCTCCAAAATCACTGTGGATGGTGACTGCAACCATGAAATTAAAAGACGCTTGCTCCTTGGAAGAAAAGCTATGACAAACCTAGACAGCATATTAAAAAGCAGAGACATTACTTTGCTGACAAAGGTCCATATAGTCAAAGCTATGGTTTTTCCAGTAGTCATATATGGATGTGAGAGTTGGACCATGAAGAAGGCTGAGCGAGAAGAATTAATGCTTTCGAACTGTGATGTTGGAGAAGACTCTTGAGAGTACCTTGGACTGCAAGAAGATCAAACCAGTCAATCCTAAAGGAAATCAGTCCTGAACATTCATTAGAAGGACTGATGCTGAAGCTGAAGCTCCAATCCCTTTGCCACCCTGATGCAAAGAACTGACTCACTGGAAAAGACCCTGATGGTGGGAAAGACTGAAGGCAGGAGGAGAAGGGGACGACAGAGGACAAGATGGTTGGATGGCATCACTGACTCAATGGGCATTAATTTGAACAAACTCTGGGAAATGGTAAACGACAAGGAAGCCTGGTGTGCTGCAGTCCATGGGGTTGCAAAGTCAGACACGACTTTAATGAATGAACAACAACACATCACAAAATGACACCTTCATTGCTTGTGGTGATGAGGAGAAACATACTGAGAAAAGCCCCTCAGGATCTTCATGAGAAAAGCACCGAGAATCTGTTTCATTCCTCAGGGCAGCCCTGAAGCCATGAGCACTGGCATTGCCACCAGCTCCCTGGGTAGAGAGCATGGTATCTAGTACAAGGGCTGGCCGGAAGTGAGTATGCAGGAAGTGTGCATGGTAGCAGGTAATTCCAGCTGCTGAGGAAGCTGCTCTTGCCACTCTCCTCAGCCATGATTTTCCTTAAGTGTAGGCCAGCTCTTGGGGGACTGAACTATATCCCAGATAGGAATCACCTGGGCTTTTGATTGAGACCAGAATGGGGAAAGGATGGATGGAAGGATATAAAAGACCAAAGTGACCTAATCATGATGCTGTCAAATTATGTATGTGCCTTGGGGTAAAATGTCTTGCGGACCCACATCAGAAGACCAGAACTAGTCCTGGTGCTGTCATTAGCTGTCTGCTTCAGACATGTCCCTTCATCTCCCTGAGTCTTGGCTTCTTCACCTATATCATCAAAGGACTGAGTTAAGTGATCTCTGGGGTTCCTTCTGGCTTTGAAATTCTATGGATTAATCATCATAATTAATAATTAGAACACTCAGTCGTGTCTAACTCTTTGTGACCCCATGGACTGGAGCCTGCCAAGCTCCTTCATCCATGGACTCTTCCAGGCAAGAATACTGGAGTGGGTTGCCATTCCCTTCTCCAGGGGATCTTCCAAACCCAGGGGTAGAACCCAGGTGTCCCACATTGCAGGCAGATTCTTTACCATCTGAGCCACCAGGGGAGCCTAGTCAGAAGCCTACCTTCAATTTATCAGGTACTCACTGTGTGTTGGGCGTGATGCTAAGCATTGGTTGGCCAAATCGTATGGAAAAACCCGAACAAACATTTTGGCCAACCCAATACTTTTCCATGTGTTCTTTTGAATGTATTCAAAATGCATTTTGAATGACTTACATGGATTCATGGGCTTCCCAGGTGGTGCTAGTGGTAAAGAACTCGCCTGCAAGTGCAGGAGACATGAGACGTGGGTTCAATCCCTAGGCTGGGAAGATGTCCTAGAAGAAAGCACGGCAACCCATACCAGTATTCTTGCCTGGAGAATCTCTATGGACAGTGGAGCCTGGCAAGCTACAGTCCATGCAGTCACAAAGACTCAGACATGACTGAAGCGACTGAGCCTCTGCTGCACATGGATTCATGTACATGTATTCTAAACAGCCTCAAAACAACCCTATGAGGTAAGTATTACTGTTGTCATCTGCTTTTTTACAAATCTGGAAGGTCACATAGGTATAGTAGGAAGTATAACCAGGACTCAAACTCACGGCTGCTGAATCTAAGACCCATGCTCTAACCTCCTCACTTTCCCTCAGCTGTGGCTCCATGTGTCCAAGACTGCAGGCTATGTGTCTACACACATCTTGGTTTGAACCACTGCCTCTGTTTTTCTTTTCCCCACATTCCCTGACAGTGAATTCTCTGGTTCTCCTATCTCAAGATTCCTCACTCACCACCTCCCCATCTTTCTGGTGTTTCACAGGCAAATAAATAGAATAGGCAGGAAGCCAAAAATCATACATTGGCTCCTAAAAAATAAATAGACTCACTTTCTTTTATTTTTATATTTTATTTTCTTTTTAAACTTTATGATATTGTATTGGTTTTGCCATATATCAATATTTATTTTAATTGGAAGTTAATTACTTTACAATATTGTATTGGTTTTGCCATACATCAACATGAATCCACCAAGGGTATACACGTGTTCCCCATCCTGAACCCCCTTCCCAACTCCCTCCCCGTACCATCCCTCTGGGTCATCCCAGTACACCAGCCCCAAGGATCCTATATTATGCATCAAACCTAGACTGGTGATTCATTTCATATATGATATTATACATGTTTCAATGCCATTCTCCAAAATCATCCCACCCTCTCCCTCTCCCACAGAGTCCAAAAGACTGTTCTATACATCTGTGTCTCTTTTGCTGTCTCGTATACAGGGCTATCATCACTATCTTTCTAAATTCCATATATATGCGTTAGTATAATGTATTGGTGTTTTTCTTTCTGGCTTACTTCACTCTGTATAATAGGCTCCAGTTTCATCCACCTCATTAGAACTGACTCAAATGTATTCTTTATAATGGCTGAGTAATACTCCATTGTGTATATGTACCACTGCTTTCTTATCCATTCGTCTGCTGATGGACATCTAGGTTGCTTCCATGTCCTGGCTATTATAAACAGTGCTGTGATGAACATTGGGGTACACGTGTCTCTATCAATTCTGGTTTCCTCGGTGTATATGCCCAGTAGTGGGATTGCTGGGTCATAAGGCAGTTCTATTTCCAGTTTTTTAAGGAATCTCCACACCGTTCTCTGCCGGGAGCCAGCGTGAGGAACTCCGCCCATGGCGAAGGTCATGAGGAAGGAGGCTCAGCATACACAAAGGTGGGATCGAGCCTCAGGAGTCCCCCTGGAAATTCTCGAGCATCTACCCCTACAACCAGAGTTTGCCTACTTTATTGCTTTGTGCTCTCACCTACACCTCTGACTTTACAGGGGCTGTCCTGGGCGTGACAAAAGTGTTTTAGTTCACAACCGTGAGAAGCATGAGATGTTCTAAACTGTCTGAATACAGATTCCTTTGAGCAGTTAAAAGATTGATTAGAAATTGTATTGGTGAAGGTTTTTCACTTGTTAGGCCAATGTTTGCTGCTAAGTTTCCATATCCCTTACCTGCTGTGTCCCTGGCAGTGTATTGATTAATATAATTGGTGTAAGTCGTAGCTTTAATGTTTGTAACCTTGGACCCTTGAGTTAATTCTTTTTCTTGTTATAGCCCATCACACCTTTGCCCTATAGGAATGTAACTTTATCTAATGCTTTTGGAGGGTGGTGCCTGACCTTTAGAGAAAAATAAGTTTTCTGAAGAAAGGGTCTTAAAATGTTAACAGGCCTCTGGGCCAGAAGATGATGCAAATCACCTAAACTTTTGCATATGATAAGTTTGCAGGAAGAAAGCCTGGCTTACTGCATGACTCTACCCCTTCCCCCATTATCCTCTATGCATAACTTAAGGTATAAAAACTACTTTGGAAAATAAAGTGCAGGCCTTGTTCACCGAAACTTGGTCTCCCCATGTCATTCTTTCTCTCACCTTCTGGCTGAATTGGAGCGTGGAGACTCATCAAGCCTACTCATTATGCCTGGGCTTCTAAGATCTGACCGAGGAGGCCTTAGTGTCTCCTCTCCTTCGGGAGAACAGGAGGATGCCTGCGGCCTATGTAGGTAACATAAATTCCTTATTTTGGAATTTTATTAGCTTTCCACGTGAACCAAGTTATTCAGACTCTTTTCTCCACTGAATTTTCTCACTGAGCTATCCTTACCACTCTGTATATCTTTAATTCTCTCGTATCCTGATCACCAAAGCCGTCTCCCCTTCCAATTCCCTGGATCCACCGGGGCTGGACCCCGGCAGTTCTCCATAGTGGCTGTACTAGTTTGCATTCCCACCAACAGTGTAAGAGGGTTCCCTTTTCTCCACACACTCTCCAGCATTTATTGCTTGTAGACTTTTGGATAGCAGCCATTCTGACTGGTGTGAAATGGTACCTCATTCTGGTTTTGATTTGCATTTGTCTGATAATGAGTGATTTTGAGCA